>NC_036875.1:28218475-28244123 GCF_002910315.2 Salvelinus sp. IW2-2015
GAGCCACGGAAAAGAGAGACTGGGGAAAAACAGGACTGAGACAAAATGCTGGTTGACTTGACAAATAAGATGAACTGGCACAGACAGACAGAAAACACAGGTATAAATACCCAGGGGATAAGTGGAGAAGATGGCGGACACCTGGAGAGGGGTGGAGACAAGCACAAAAAGGTAGGAAAAACATGGCGGTACGGGGCAACAAGAGACGAAACAGCAGAGGGCTAATGATCTTGGAGTGGGGGGGAAAGGTCTCTGCTTCCGGGGGTGTAGCCGTGGCACTAAAGCGGGCGTGACCTTCTTGGATACCGGTCGGTGCTGCGGAAGCGAAGTGGCCCGGCCATACTGAACCCCTCCCGGAGGTCATGGTACTCTGTGGAGCTTGCGGGAAGGTGCGGGCAATTTCCAACGCCCCAGGAAGACGTCCCAGGGCAGGCAGAGCTGACTCAAGCAAGAAGATGATCAGGATGGGCTCCAGCTCACGATGGCACCAGTAACCCAGTCAATGGAGGGATTGTGTCGCTGGAGCCAAGAGAATCCCAATACCACAGGAACATGGGGAGACTCAACCAATAGGAATTGGATCTTCTCGCTGGTTCCCCGACACTCGTAGTGGTGACGGGGTGGTCTGGGTGGGTGACCCGGCCTATAGAGCACCTGTCCAGCGCTCTAATACCCATGGAATGGAGAGGGGTTGAGTGGGGATGCCCAGCTCAGATGCCAGGGTAACGTCCATGAGACTCACATCGGCAGTACGCACTACCCTCTGTAGCACTTTACGGTCGATGCCAAGCAGTTGCCATACCAAGAAGTATGCAGCTGGTCAAGATGCTCTCAATGGTGCAGATGTAGAACTTTCTGAGGATCTGAAAGCCCAAGCCAAATATTTTCAGGCTCCTTAGAGAGAAGAGTATTGTCGTGCCCACTTCATGACTGTGTTTGGTGTTTTGGACCATGATAGGAACTAAGTGAAGTGGACACCGAGGAACTTGAAGCTCTCGACCAGCACCACTACAAAATCTGTCGATGTGAATGGGGGGTTCTGGGCCGTCCGTTCCTATAGTCCACGATCAGCTCCTTTGTTCTGCTGATGTTGAGGAGAGGTTGTTGTCCTGGCACCACACTGCCAGGTCTCTGACCTCCAATAGGCTGTCTCATCGTCATCGTTGATCAGCCTAGCGCCGTTGTTTCGTCTGCAAACGTAATGATGGTTTTGGATCACGCGGCCATGCAGTCGTGGGGAACAGGAAGTACAGGAGGGGACAAAGTGCACACCCCTGAGGGGCCTCATGTTGAGGTCAGCAAGAACTTTTGTCTAACAATAACATATTCATTCAAGAGAACTCTGTCTCAGAAGAACGTGTATAACAATATCTCTGTCTAACAAGATCCTGTTTGGTAGCAAGAACAGTCGTAACAAGAACTCCTGTATTACAAGAACTCTGCGTCTTACAAGAACTCTGTCTAACAATGAACTCTTGTCAACAAGAACTCAGTTCTTAGACAAGACTCTGTCTATCTAACAAGAACTCAGTCTAACAAGAACGCTGTCTAACAAGAACCGCGCCAGAACGGTCTAACAGAGACCTTACTGCATCTAACAAGAACCTTCGTCTAACACGAGCAACTGCTATTCAACACACCAACCTCCTGCTCGTGAGTCGTGCGGCTAATCTACCTTAATTGCCGCTGTGCGTTGATCCGTCTAATTTGTTTTGACATGAAATTACTGGTGTTCCAGGTTTAGAGCTGGTACGCTTCATGCATTGAATGGCGATATAAAGGTAATGCCATAAAATACTTTTATTTTCCGGTGTGAATTGGGTTCCTCCATGCTCAGATAAAGTCTACACAAGAAGACAAGTCTACAACTGTTCCCTCCGTAAGAAAAGGAGACATCCTTTCATACACTGCGAATCTATGTCTTACACAAGAAACCTCTGTACTTTTCTATCTATCTCAAGAACCTTTGCTGTGCTTTTCTTTTAAACAACAAACGACCCGAAAATCACGGCACTCACTCGATCATGGTTTTCAAAGTACACCTTTTCCCTCTCCCTAATTCCAGGCGGCCACTTACCGTACCCCTAATCAAAATATTGGGTTCCTAATGATTTGCTCGGTGAAATATATATGCCTCCCGATTTCTTCATCACAGCGGCTTAAGATTGTTATGTTGTGACAATTTCGGCTCCTCTCATGATAACATCTGGGTAGTTCGGTCTGGCCTGCTTTCCTTTCCTAGTAGCTCACTACAGCTTAAACAAATTGATTCATTCCAGACTACGCATGTCTGTAAAATGGACTCACAAAACAAGCGGATCTGTTTATATTACACTGGAAGGCCCTCTTTGCAATTATCCCGTTTGTACATTCTCATCGACCTAGTAAAAGTCCCCAGAAGGTCGTCCCATCCCGTTGTAACGAGGGGCCACCGAGTGCGCGGTTGTCCAGTTGTCCCTGTTTTTCAACGTCTAATTCAGAAATTTAACAATGTAATCTATACTGGATCTTTAATTCCCCACGTCTTTATCACCATAATTATTATAAGATCTGTGCAAGCGTGTATTCTGTGTGCGCGAGGGGCCACCACATCTTCGACTGGTCGTAGTTTTCAGATCAAAGCAGCACCCCATATCTAGATATCCCTATTCTCCTTAGGTATACGGTGTTCATTCCACATCGCAACCACACCATAAGCATACTCACCTCTTACGCGGCTCATATCTCGGCTCTATCGATACCCTCTGAGTGGGCATGCCAGAACGACTAGACAGGGTACATTCACACAAGTTCACATAATCCACAAAGATACCTATGTTTATGTCTTTTACTTTTAACAATAAGAACGCGCCCCCCTTTCCTTCCTAACAAAGAACCTCCGTGCGCTCTCAACCAACCAGCCTAAATTATCCTTCGACACGAACTCTGCTCTATGAAAGCTAAACCTTAGATCCTACTCGCTCTCCTGGTTAGTACCATTGCCTGTCCTGACTCTGAGCCCGCCTGCCTGCCTGACCTCTCTGCCTGCCCCTGCCCCTGACCCTGAGCCTGCCTGCYGTCCTGTGCCTTTGCCCTTACTCTGGATTACCGACCTCTACCTGACCTGACTCTGAGCCTGSCTGCCGTYCTGTGCATTTGCCACTACTCTGGATTATCGACCCCTGCCTGCCTTGACCTGTCATTTGCCTGCCCCAGTTGCTGTAACAAACATTGTTACTTCAACACAGTCTGCATTTGGGTCTTACCTGAAACATGACAACCAGATTATATTTTTTACGCTTCTGCTACTCTCTGCTATTATCTATACATAGTCACTTTAATAACTCTACCTACATGTACATATTACCTCAATTTCCTCAACTAACCGGTGCCCCCGCATATTGACTGTGTAGCGGTACCCCCCTGTATATAGTCTCGCTATTGTTATTTTACTGCTGCTCTTAAATTAGTTGTTCCTTTTATTTCTTATTGTTATTTGGATTTTTAAAACTGCGTTGTTGGTTAGGGGCTTGTAAGTAAGCATTTCACTGTAAGGTCTACACCTGCTGTATTCGGCGCATGTGACTAATACGATTTGATTTGATTTGATTTGTATCCGAATGAGTAATGAAAAACAACAATACAGAGTTTGTAGTTACTGTAATTAACGTGTTAACAAGTAATCACTAGTTATGCTATGATTCCTCTGCTGTGCTTTGCCAAGGTGTTTATCTGTTATTTTAGAGGGATAGAAACACCTGAAAACAACAAGTACGAGAGAGAGAGAGAATGCGAGTGAGAGAGAGAGAAAGAGAGAGAAAGAGAGAGAAAGAGTGAGAGAGAGAGAACGAGAGAGAGAAAAAGAGGGAGAGAGAGAGGTAAAAAGCGTTGGCAGAGTACTGCTGTGTAGGCGTGCAGGGAGGAGCACAATTGCCACCATTCAATCATAGCTAAGCTTAGGTATGGTCCACAGGTGTGTTGGTGTAAATGTATGTATGGTGTGTGTTATATGTTTGTGGTTGTGTCTTTGTGTGTGTGTCATGTACGGGACATCTCCTGTTGTACCTCATATGTTAGGCTTCCAGTTGAAGCTCGCATCCGCTACAAGACCATGGTGCTTGCCTACCGGATCTGTGAGGGGAACGGCACCTCCTACCTTCAGGCTCTGATCAGGCCTACACCCAAACAAGGGCACTGCTTGTTCAGTCCACCTCGTGGCCTGCTCGCCTCCCTACCTCTGAGGAAGTACAGTTCCCGCTCAGACCAGTCAAAACTGTTCGCTGCTCTGGCACCCCAAATGGTGGAACAAACTCCCTCACGACCCAGCGTCAGGGTAGTCATCACCACCTTCCGGAGAGCACCTGAACGCCACTCTTTTAAGGAATACCTAGGATAGGATAAATAATCCTTCTAAACCCCCCCCCCCCTTAAAAGAGTTAGATGCACTATTGTAAGTGGTTGTTCCACTGGATATCATAAGGTGAATGCACCAATTGTAAGTGGTCCGTGTGGCAGTTGGTAGAGCATGGCGCTTGCAACGCCAGGGTTGTGGGTTCACTTCCCCGGGGGACCAGGATGAATATGTATAGAATTTGCAATTTGTAAGTCGCTCTGGATAGAGCAGTCTGCTAAATGACTTAAATGTAAATGTAAAAATTAGGCAAATGAACTCACAACACCATCTCTAATCCACCATCGACTAAAGCATCTCCACTAATCAACCTCTAACCAAACCACATGAGAAACTCTATAACTTTCTTCTTGAATAGGGGGCGCTGTTTCCCATGGAAAAAAATCGTGCCCAAGTTTAAACGACCTCGGTACACTGTTCTATGATCATACAATATGACCATACTTATACATAGTATTCTATTGGGATGAAAACACTCTGAGTTTTTAAAACTGTTTGAATTATAATCTGGAGTAAAACAGAACTATTTTGGCTAGCAAACTTGCCCAACAGGAAGGTAAATCTGAAAATGGGTCAGGCCTGCTATTCAACTACGCTTCATATTTATGATGCTGTTATGCACTTATACGCATTCCCACTAGATGTCATCAGGGCGCTAGGAAGTTGGAATGGGGTGTTCTACTTGTGATCTGTGAGGCCGAATGCAGAGCTTTTTGGAGTGACAGTCTGCTTTTTGTCATTTCAAATCTGCGCACAGGGGAACTACCACATTGTTCTTTTCTACATTGGCGATTACTATACACGACGAAATTGCTCCTGCTCCTGATTTTATGTCGGATACATATGAGAAAATAATCATAAGTAGGATTTTCAACCGAGTTGACCAGTCCATTCGACGTTATTGCGGGACTTTTTGGAATTTTTGTTCCAGGCGCAAGATTTCTTGTGGACATTTGTTGCCCTCCACATGGCAGCCAAATTGCTAATTTCGACCAGAAGACAGATGGACATTCTAAAACAAACAACGATTTAGTTCTGGATAGGGACTCCTTGCACAACTCTGATGGAGATCATCAAAAGTAAGAGAATATTTATGATGTTTTTCGTATTTTTGGTTTTATGTTGGCTCCAACAAGGCGGAGAATTGTACGGGCGCTGTCTCACAATATTGCCATGCTGTATGTTGTACTAATTATTTTAAAAAATCTGAACACAGCGGTTGCATTAAGAACCAGTGTATCTTTCATTGCTGTCACAACATGTATTTTTAGTAAGAGTTTATGATAGTGTCTTTGGTTAAGATTAGGTGACTTGTCCAAAATAATCTCCGGACATTTTGGGCATCATGGCTACGTTCACATGATAAACCACGATTTGTAGCTCTAATATGCACATTTTCGAACAAAAACATAAATGTATTGTATAACTGATTTATAAGACTGTCATCTGATAAGTTGTCCAAAGGTTTAGTGATTATTTTATCTCTATTACAGGGTTTTGTGAAGCTATGTTGGCGGTGAATAAATGCGCTTTGTGTGTTTGGCTATTGTGGTGGAGCTAATTATAAATAATATTGTGTTTTTCGCTGTAAAACACTTAAAAAAATCGAAATATTGGTGGGATTCACAAGATGTTTATCTTTCATTTTGCTGTACACCATGTATTTTCATAAATGTTTTATGATGAGTATTATGTATTTCACGTTGCTCTCTGTAATTATTCTGGCTGTTTTGGTGCTAATGTGTGATGGATGGCTGCAATGTAAAACTCGATTTATACCCAAAATGCATCATTTTCGAACAAACATAATGTATTGTATAACATGATGTTATAGGACTGTCATCTGATGAAGTTGTTCAAGGTTTAGTGATTAATTTTATCTCTATGTTGTGGGTTTTGTGAAGCTACCTATGCGGTGGAAACATGGTGAAAACATGCGTGTGTGTTTGGCCATTATGGTGAGCTAATATAAATATATATGTGTTTTCGCCTGTAAAACATTTTAAAAATCGAAATGATGGCTGGATTCACAAGATGCTTTTTTGATGAGGAGGATCCCGGTCCGGGAGGAGACTCGTAAGAGGGGTTTTAATGGTCCAAATGTCCGGCCATAAAACCCACTAGACCCTCTCAATTTAGTGTTCAATAAATCTACATTGATTGTAATATCCTAGATGTCTTGTGCTATATGTAGGTATGGTTTGAGAATGACTACACACTCTTAGAAAAAAGTTCTATGTGGAACCAAAGGATCCATCCTTTGACCCATACAGTAATTGGCACACCCCTAAAGGTGACCGAAATCCACTCAGTATGAGGCTCTAGTAGAATGGAGGAGTTTGTTTGTTAGGTGTTGGGTTGGAGATCATTCAAAACAGTAAGACCAGGGGCAGTAAAGGCTGGAGATGTGACAGAGGCACTTCTTTATCACTGGACTCCCTTCTTAATGGCATCTACTAACACCTGTCTCTTCACTACCATGGCTACAGAGGACCTACGACGCCACACAGCACACACACGCCACAAACACACACACACACACACACACACACACACACAACACACACACACACACACACACAACACACACACACACACACACACACACACACACACACACACACACACACACACACACCACACAGCACACAACACACACAACACACACACACACACACAACACCACACAACACACCACACACACTAACACAGCCAACGCTGCTGTCCCATGTCATAGAGACATTGAACTACTGTTCACTTTCTGTCTCACACTGTGTATTTAAATATTGTATTCTCAACATAGCTCTTTCTGATGTTTCTACTTCTGCACATTACATTGTAGTTCCACTGTTTATACACACCTCATATGTATTATGTACYKGATTCTTGTCATAGCTCATTCTAATATATCTACTACTGTACATATCATTCTTAGTATATTCGTTCGGACATTTCTAGATTTGTTTTGTTTTGTTGTTGTTGATTATTTGTGTACATAAGCTAGTAACATGCACATTTATTTATTTTCAGGACACTGAAAAGATTTGGCATGGTTCCCCAGATCCTTAAAAAGTTCTACAGCCGCACCATCGAGAGCATCTTGACCGGTTGCATCACCGCCTGGTACGGCAACTGTTCGGCATCCGACCACAAGGCTCTACAGAGAATTGTCAAAAGACTCCAGTCACCCAAGTCATAGACTCTTCTCTCCGCTACCGCACAGTGAGAGGTACCAGAGCACCAAGTCTAGGTCCAAAAGGCTCCTTATCAGCTTCAACCCCTAAGCCATAAGACTGCTAAACCATTGACMCCCCCCCGTTTTTACACAGCTGCTATTCGCTGTTTATTATCTATGCATTGTCACCTTACCCCTACCTACATGTACATATCACCTCAATTACCTCAACTAACCTGTACCCCCGCAAACTGACTCTATGTACCCTCTGTACATAGCCGCGTTATTGTTATTTAATTATGTTACTTTTTATWGAATTTTTTACTTTAGTTTATTTAGTCAATATTTTCTTAACTCTATTCCTTGAACTGCATTGGTTAAGGGCTTGTAAGTAAGCATTTCACGGTAAGGTCTACTACACCTGTTGTATTCGGCGCATGTGACAAATCTATATTTTTATTTGGTTTGATGTGATTTTGATTTGATTTCACTGCACCCTCTTTAACAGGTATTTCCAAGGGTATGCCCAATGCCGTCGGGGGCACGCCACATTAACTATTTTATTTAAAATATTTAAAAAATATATATTCTTCACATTTTCAAACAGTCCTTTTAGGTTTTCACTGCCAACAATTTAATGAAACCATATGGTGTTCAGCAAAATAACAACACAATGTCAAATACAGGAAGCCTAGTCAAATAATTATTATCTCGTGGGAATTCCACTAACGGTCCATATGTAGCCAAACGTAGCTGATGCTCATTCTGTTTGCTCTAAAATGTATAAATAGTTAAAAAAAGTAAGGCCCGCATCCATAGAGAAACATAACAGCTCTACTGGTAGTACTGCTACTACTAGCAGTACTACACCTGCACCTGTCGACGACACAAGTTGTTCTGCTTCCACGAGCACATCCAATGCTAGCATCAGTAATTCTACATTTGTTGTTAGCCCAGCTAGCATGGACACTGACAGTTGTGAATCTGATGCAGTCGAAGAGCTACTGCCCCCTTACCCGGGAAAGCACCGAACAGACAGGGACGTTGGACCATCGAAGAGGCGCAAATATGATGAGAACCACATTGATTTGGGGTTCACTTATATTGGGAGTAGTGCCTTTCCTCRGCCACAGTGTGTTATATGTGCAAAAGTACTATCTCACAACTCGATGAAACCTTCACTCTTGAGCAGACATTTAGAAACAAAACATGCCAATTTGAAAAACAAGCCACTGGAGTTTTTTGAGCGAGAATTAAGACGTCTTTAGAGTAGTAAGACATGTATAAAAGCAACAGATACCATTAATATCTGTTGCTTCTATACATTAATAGCAACTGTCTACCTGCTTCTCTACCGATAACATTTTAGACAAGTCACACAGCGAAATGGACGGTCAGAAAGGAAAGGTGGAGCAGAGCGGGAGAGAATAAAAAAGAGAAAAGCCCTTGCCACAGACGCAGCTAAATGCTGCAAAATAAGCAACATGTTCACCAGTAAGGGACCAAGTCGGTCAGAAATACTAGCTAAAACACACACACTGACACACACACGACACCAWTGCATGRCTAACTAAGWAGCCTAGCTAATAATAGTGACACAACGGCCGGTAGGCTAAACAGTTTGCACGTCTTACGTCTTCGAGGAGGAATTATATCATAGCAATGAGTGCTATTATTAGCTAGGCTAATATTTATTTTAATGTTATTTATTTCACCTTTATTTAACCAGGTAGGCAAGTTGAGAATATGACATTGACGGCAATATGTTTCAACTAGGAAAAAATTGCAAACCTAGACTATGGACTTGCCGGCATTCGGTCATGACTCATGCCACATGAACTTGGGAAATTGCACATACACTGTGTCAGGACCCGGTGTGAGAAACAGTCACTAATAGTCGGCAGAACCCAGAAGATGAGGCAGACACAGCAGTACTAGAGACGGTGGTTTAATCAAGGTAAAAGATCTTCAGGCAAAAATATAAATCCACAACKTCAAAAGTAAAGGCAAGAGAAAAAATGTATATCCTCCAAAATACAAAGAAAATCCACAAAGTGGTAAGAACAGCAGGGAAAAAAACAAACCTCAAAAGACTAATCAAAAATAAACAAGAACAAAACCAGAGAACCTCTGGAAAATCCAACAAGAGAAATATATGTTCACAGCATGGCTGGGGCTGGGTGCTAACATACAAACACAGCGCAAAGAACTGAGGAACACAAAGGGATTAAATACCTACAAGGAAATGACACACAGGTGCAAATAATAATTAGAACAAGGGAAAAACAAAAGGTTCAAAAAAGGCGCAATGGGGGCATCTAGTGACCAAAAACCTGAACAATCCTGGCCAAATCCTGACACACTGTACAGCGAAAAGGCTACAGTAACGTAACCATAATACATCCATGAACGTAACACAGTAGCCTGTGTGACACAGCACAGGCAATGACAAAGATCATTAGCGCCATTAGTACCAGCATTACAAGTTACTACAATAATATACAGCTCTGGGAAAAATTAAGAGRCCACTCCAAATTAAGAGGCCACTCCAAATTAAGAGACCAATCTTAATGTAGCCTACTGATACACTAATGATAGTGAGTATGATAATATAGTATTTTCTTTGCAAAGGTGTAGAAGGAAGCAGCACTAGAGCTTCAGGTGCTCCTGCAGAACTGGAGATGGTGGTCAGTTCAGAGTCAGACTCAGAGCAGGAACCTTCAGGTACAACTTTAGAGCACAACCCTAAACRTGTAGGCTATGGTTTCAGATTAATATGTGCTTTATTTATGAGATTATCAGTAGGACTGCAATCGGGGGGCATACAATCGATGACTGCACAAGTAATACAAGTTTAAGTTTAGGTTATTTACAATGTTAATCTCATTCTACAGAGCAACCAGATGTGCAGAGGGGGGGGGGTTCAGAGCCCAGTAAAGGGGAAATATAAAGGGACAGCGAGGCACTGAAAATCCATTTGATTATTTTGCCTGTCCTCAGTCCAAGGATTTTGACTTATTTTTTCAGTACCACCCAAAACAAACCCCTCAAAGAGTCATTCCCAATGTATTCCAAATCCAAAGATGACACAAACAGAAAATGGCTGACAATGAAGTAACTCACTCCTTGTTCTGCTCAGTATGTCTTGCATTCGCAAAATCTTCMGCCAGTGATAGTGCATTTGTCAAAGGAGGCATGCAGGCCTGGAAACATGCCCATCAGAGAGTACAGGAACATGAGAGAAGCAAGACCCATAGAGAAAGTGCAGAAGCCTTTTTCCTCAGAGCCAGCAAAGGAGACATCCGTACCCTTCTGAGTGATAAGCTAATGTCAGTTCAATGAGACCAGGTCAGAGAGAGGAGGCAGGTCATGGAATGTGTGATTGATGTAGTTAAAGTTATTGTTGGTTTAGCTACAGAGGACACAGACACGAAGCTGCATATAACTTGGAAAACGTGGTCATCAATCTTGGCAAGTTTCTTGAGCTTATAATGTTGCTAAGCAAATATGATGTCTGCCTAAAAGAGCATGTTAGTGAATGCATTGAGAAGAGCAAGAAGCAGATGGGAAGTAAAGGAAGAGGGTCCTTGGTGACTATGACGTCCAAAACAACAGCAAATACAGTCATTGAAGTCATCAGAATGTTGATTCAGCAGACACTTGCTGTTGAAGTGAGAAAGGCAGGGATGTTCTCAATACGAATGGACACAACACAGGATTTAACTTCCAAAGACCAGTGTGCAGTAGTTATGCAATATGTCACTGATGTTGTCCACCAGAGACTCATTGAGGTCATTGACTGTGAGTCATCGACTGGACAGTACTTTGTGGACCTTGTGAAACAGAGTCCTGAGAAGATGGACACAGATATCAAACAGTGTGTTGGTAATGCAACAGACGGAGCAGCTAATATGCAGGGACAATACAAGGGCTTCTCTGCATYGCTCACAGGAGAGTCTCTAACCAAGTATGTCCTCAACCTTGTGCTAACTAACACCAATGGGGTTGTTGTGGCAAGTGAATCCCTTTTCTCATTACTGAATGACATTGCAGTGTTCATTCGAGATTCCTACAAGAGCATGAAGCTATGGGAGGAAACTAGTGAGGACAGGAGACACAGACGGCTTGATGTAATTGGTGAAACATGCTGGTGGGCCAAAGACGRGGCCTTGAGGAAAGTATTTGGAAGCTTTGCAAAGCCTGACCGTGCACTTTACACGGATGTGGTCATCACTATGGAAAGAATTGAAAAGGATGTGACCAGAAAACCTGCCATCCGAAGCAAGGCCCAAGGGTACAAGGATGCTCTCCTAAAGTATGAAACCATACTTACAGCTGAGGTTTTTCTCWGGATTTTTGAGCAGACGTCCCCTCTCTCTAAATACTTGCAAACAAGTGGCATGGATATTGTAACAGCACAGCATTTGGTGACGGGAATGAAGGATAACCTGAGAAAGTGTGCCCGAGAGTTTGAGGGTGTGAAGAGGGCAGCAGAGTGGGCCAATGGCATTCGGGAGGAGCAGCAGGACTGTGATGCCGAAGCTCAGACTGCTCTCCCGGAGAAGAGAACAACAAAAAAGAAGAGAAAACCAGGAGAGTTGGCAGAAGACGAGCCCATTGCTAATGCAGACATGGATTACAAAATCAAGATCCACAATGTGGTACTGGACACTGTTGTTGAAAGTTTTCACAGCCGTTATGCAGCAAATGCCGTGCTGTGTGCAGATGTCTCCTACATGAATCCCAAGCATTTTCCTGAGATCAGAGAAAAGGGCCTTCCAAAGACAGCCATGAAGGAGCACAGCAAATGCTTACTGGAATTTGATGAACATGCCACTGTTGAGGCATTGCAGGCTGAACTGATCAGCCTTGCACAACAGTGGGAAAGACTGAAACAGTCAGCATTGGAGGAGTACAACATCAGGGCCGCCAACCGCCAATGATGAATCAGGGGAAGGCTTTGAGGATCCTGATGAAAGTGTAGAGTTGGTGAGCAGAAGTTGTTTCACGTGTAAACACTGCCCCATATGCTGCTATCTTCTCCTGTCTCAGTTCAATCTACTCACGGATGCATATAACATCATTGGTTTGGGCTACAAGTTCCTCCTCACCCTATCCATCACTCAGGTGGCTTGTGAGAGGACCTTCTCCACCCTGAAATTCGTGAAGACCCGCCTAAGAACTTCTCTCACTCAAGAGAACCTTGAAGCGTTCCTTTTGATGGCATCAGAGAAGGAGATTCTTATGGGACTTGTCAAAGATGACATCATTGACAAGATGGCAGAGAGCAGTGAGTTACTGCGCCGCCTACTGGTTTACTAGTGGTAATTACTTACTGGTTTCTCTGAAGTAGCTATGCTATGACTCTTAACAGGCTGACAAGGGTGAAAGAAAATTTGCTGTGAGTCAAAGCTTTTGTACAGAGGCATTTTTTGGGGACTTTCGTATTATACTTGCAGTTATGTAGCCAATGTTCAATTTCATTGACTCAGTGTTTAGATGTGTTTATTGTTGTGCCGTTTGCTTTATGGACACCAGTGAGTGAACATTGTAATGTAMATTTTTTTGTAGAGGAGTGCTTTTTCGACTTTGTATTATACTTACTTAYATTGTTGTAGCTTATGTTCAAGTTGAGTGAATGTGTGCGTGTGAAGTTTTTTGATACTTTTGATATGCTTGATGCTTGAATATAAAGATAATCATTTGAACATTTGAGCTAACTCTGTATATCGCATTCTCATTTAAAAAAGTGTAGGCTAATTGTTTTGTGTGTTTAGTCTTGTACATTTGTATGTGCTACGATTGGTGTATTCCTAGTGAGTTTTTGAGGGTCCACCCATAGCCATAGCATACCTTGAAAACTCGGTGTTAAGATAGGCTACTTGTTGGTCAGTCCCAAATGTTTGTATTTTGTAATGTGGCTAACTTTCTTCCCAGATGAACATAGTGGCCAAATGTATAACTAGTTTGGTACCCGTTACATCAACAAATAGGGTAAGCCTACAAAATCAGTGGTTTGGTGGTTTGCGTGAACAGGGTGGCCTGGGATGAAGTCAAATTCCCGGCCTGAATTATTGTTTCAGTCCGCAACTATTTTCAATGTGCGGGACAAAATTGAGGCTACGATTAAGAAGTTGGAGCTCTTCTCTGTCTTCATTAACAAGGACAACACACAGGTTTTTCCGTCATTGTATGTTTTTGGGTGTGCAAATGAAGTCAAGCTTGCTTACGTACAATGTCAAATGTGATATAGCGAAGCACCTGAGTGTGTTGGTCGCGCAATTATGCTGACACTTTCCCGAAACTGATGATTTTATCCCTTTCATGCCCTGCCTCCAGTTCGCTTACCGATATCTGAACAAGAGAGCCTCATCAAAATAGCAAAAAAAGTGGTTCTGTGAAAATTGAATTTAATCAGAAGCTACTGCCAGATTTCTGGATTGGGCTGCGCTCAGAGTATCCTGCCTTGGCAAATCGTGCTGTTAAGACACCACGTACCTATGAGAGAGTGGATTCTCGGCTCTCACTAGCATGAAAACTAAATACAGGCACAGACTGTGTGTGGAAAATTATTAAGACTGAGACTCTCTTCAATACAAYCCAACATTGCTGTCACGTTCCTGACCTTATTTCCTTTGTTTAGTCTTTGTYTAGTTGGTCAGGACGTGAGCTGGGTGGGCATTCTATGTTTTGTGTTTCTATGTTGGGTTTGTTGTTTGGCCTAACATGGTTCTCAATCAGAGGCAGGTGTTTGTCATTGTCTCTGATTGGGAACCATATTAAGGTAGCCTGTTTTCACTGTTTGTTTGTGGGTGATTGTTCCTGTTCATGTGTTCATCTGTTCTGTGTTCCCATGTTCAGGACTGTAGCATTTTCGGTTCCTTCTGTCAGTTTGTTGTTTTTGTTCGTCGTTTARATATCCTAATTAAAATATGGATTATCATCACGCTGCATTTTGGTCCTCCTCTCTTTCACCCGAAGACAGTCGTTACAATTGCAGAGTTATGTACATCCTTTCATGCACACCCTTCTCATTAACCTGTGGTGAGTTATTCACAATTTAACAATTAACAAATAAGGTTTTACATGTAAGATGCCTAAATAAAGAGCAAAATGATTGATTATTATCAAAGGTGGGACCAAGTCATTGTTTTACAAGTCACAAGTAAGTCTCAAGTCTTAGCACTCAAGTCCCAAGTCAAGTCCCAAGTCAAGACAGGAAAGTCCGAGTCAAGTCTCAAGTCAAGACCGACAAGTATCAAGTCAAGTCTCAAGTYCTAAACTTTGAGTTTCAAGTCCTAAACAAGTCATAATGTGCTCTTTACTAAATGTAATACCATTTCATATTTTTAACAAGAGTAATAGTTAGTATATTACATTTACGCAAATCATGAGTGCTTTTAAAAATATCTATATATCTATTACTTTCCAAATAAACGTTATATTTCCATGAGAAAGACCCCCCCCCCCATAGTGATCGACTATCGAGGATGGCTATGGGGTGCAATTGGGCAATGTAGGCTTGTACACAATCGCCCAACCTTAACACACACACACACACACACACACACACACACACTCTGTGTGGTTACAGTAGGCTAACGTATGTCAATGGTTTTAGGAACAGCAGTAACGTCAGGCAGGATTTGGGCTAACAACTGCCTAGCCAGTAACTCAATCTTGGGTGCAGTGATCATGTTCCCGCACTGACTGACTGTGTAGAGGCTCATTGATATAACGTTATGTTAGCCTACATGTTACACTAGCAAAGTAATAAATTATATAGCTGTTGGCTATATTAGCCACGACTTACCGTTCTTTGTGCAGCTTAAAATGTCGAACAAATTTGGAAATTATTGCGCATCCTTCTGTAATTTTCTTCCCGCATGTTTTACAAGTTGCAATCCGTTTTTTGTTGATACAGCATCGAGTCAAAAGGCTCAAAACCAAGTTAAGTCACGAGTCATTGGTGTTAAAGTCAAAGTCGAGTTGCAAGTCATCATATTTGTGACTCGAGTCCAAGTCATGTGACTCGAGTCCACACCTCTGATTATTATTAAATTATTATTGTGCCCTGGTCCTATAAGAGGTCTTTGTCAYGTCCCACCAGCCAGAATGTGACAAAAACTCACACTCGTTCTTTTGTTAAATAAAAGTATCATATAGCGTGTGTGTGGCAGGCTTATAATGACTGAAAAAAACAATATTTGAGATTGAGCTGACCCTGGTGCTAGAGGGGGTATGCCGCTGGAGGTTGAATGTTTTAATGGGTACGGGACTATAAAATGTTTGMGAACCACTGCGCTATAACATCTGCTACGCGACCAAATAACATTGATTTGATTTTGAGTTGACATGAATAAGTTTGCATACACACTCACGCACCACCACAATGACACAAGTACGCATGCACACAAACACTAACTGGCCGTAGTGCGTATGTGTGCATGCATGAATATATGCTGTGTGTGAGTATGCTATGTGTGTGTGTAAGTGTATGCTATGAGCGTATGTGTGTGTGTGTGTGTGTGTCGAGTGTTGGTGTGTGTGTGTGTGTGTGTGTGGTGTGTGTGTGTGTGTGTGTGTGTGTTTGTGTGTGTGTGTGTGTGTCGTGGTGTGTGTGTGGTGTGTGGTGTGTTGTGTGGGTTGTGTGTGTGTGTGCTGTGTGTGTGTGTGTGTGTGTGTGTGTGTGTATAATGTATGTTGAACAGTGGTGGTCCATTCTTTCCTCAAACAAACAGTCCATCAAGCACCATTAAGCAGCTGTCGCAGGCATTGTGTCTCTGGTGTGTTGTGTGTTGTCTTTGTGTGTGTGTGTGTGTGTGTCTCTGTGTGTGTGTGTGTGTCTTTGTGTGTGTGTGTGTGTCTCTGTGTGTCTCTGTGTGTGTATGTGTCTCTGTGTGTGTGTGTGTGTGTGTGTGTGTGTTGTTGTGTGTGGTTGTGTGTGTTGTGTGTGTGTGTGTGGTGCTGTGTGTCGTGGTGTGTCTGTGTGTCTCTGTGTTGTGTTGTGATGTGATTGTGTATGTGTGTTTGTAGTATGGTGTGTGGCGTCTTCTCTGTGTCGTCTGTGTGTGTGTCTCTGTTCTGTTGGCTTTTAAGCATTAAATGTTGTACAGACCAACACTCCTCCCCTGGGATCCATCTTACAGAACAGATAAGAATAGCTCATCTCCCCCTCTCTCTCTTCTCCTCACTCTCCGCCTCTCCTCCTCTCATCTCTCCCCCTCTCCTTCTCCACACTCTCCTCTCTTCTCTTCTCCTCACTCTCCGCCTCTCCTCTCTCTCTCTCCTCCTCTCTTCTCTTCTCTTCTCCTCACTCTCCGCCTCTCATCTCTCCCCCTCTCTTCTCCACTTTCTCTTCTCTTCTCCCACCTTCTCCGCCTTCCTCCCTCATCTCTACCCCTCTCTTCTCCACACTCTCCTCTCTTCTCTTTCTCCTCACTCTGCCGCCTCTCCTCCTCTCATCCTCCCCCTCTCTTCTCCTCACTCTCCGCCTTCTCCTCCTCTCATCTCTCCCCCTCTCTTCTCCACACTCTCCTCTCTTCTCTTCATGCTGTCCTCTTCCTCTCTTCTTCTCCTGTAACCCCTTCTATCCTCAACTTTCAGCTGCTCCTCCTTTCTTCCCCCTTCGTTCATATCTCTGTCTCTTCACCTCCTTCCACTTCTTTTTCCCTTTCCTCACCTCTCCTCCTCTCCCCTCTCCTCCTCTCCTACTCTCCTCCTCCCATTACTGTTACTTCCAGCAGAGCCCAGCAATTACAGTACAGGACAGCTAGACAATGCAGTACAGGACAGCTAGACCAATGCAGTACAGGAAAGCTAGACCAATTGCAGTACAGGAAAGCTCTAACCAATGCAGACAGAACAGCTAGACTACTGAGAACCTTTCAGGTTCACAACAAACGCGACGCACGCCACGCACGCACGCACCGCAACGGCGACGCACGCACGCACGCCACGCACGCACGGCACGCACACACACACACACACACACACACACACACACACACACACACACACACACACACACAGTTCTCCCTGGGACCAGACCAAGTGTTTCCCCTCAATTAATTTAGCAGCGGTGGCCTACCACTGATAAAGTGTTGCAATCTCTGCAAAAAATATTTTTCATATATTTGCAGAGGCGCTGCTACCACTGCTGAATGAAATCCTAGGGGAAACACTGCAGATCCATTCTTTACTATGTTATGTTATTGTTTTACTGGCTTCAGTGTTCTAAAACTCTACTAACTCACCAATCACATCGGTTCCACAACTCCTTGTTGATGTAAAACACTAAAGCATTTTAGAACAGGGTCCTTCTGTGAACTCCAGGTGGTACTGATGTTACGCACAAAACAAACTGAGCATTAACACACCAAGGGCATGGACATTTTTGTGTGTGTGTCTGAAAGTGTACCATTAGCACAGGCAGCATAAGTAACTTTCAGACTCATTAATTAACCTCCTAAACTCAGCAAAAATAGAAACGTCCCTTTTTCAGGACCCTGTCTTTCAAAGACAATTCGTAAAAATCCAAATAACTACACAGATCTTTATTGTAAAGGGTTTAAACACTGTTTCCCATGCTTGTTCATTKAACCATAAACAATTAATGAACATGCACCTGTGGAACGCTCGTTAAGACACTAACAGCTTACAGACGGTAGGCAATTAAGGTCACAGTTATGAAAACTTAGGACACTAAAGAGGCCTTTCTACTGACTGAAAAACACCAAGAGAAAGATGCCCAGGACCCTGCTCATCTGCGTGAACGTGCCTTAGGCATTTTTTATTTACTTATTTTTTGTTATTTCAGCTTTATTTACCAGGTAGGCTAGTTGAGAATAAGTTCTCATTTGCAACTGCGACCTGGTCAAGATAAAGCAAAGTAGTTCGACACATACAACAACACAGAGTTACACATTGAATAAACAAACATACAATCTATATACAGCATGTGCAAATGAGGTAGGATAAGGGAGTTAAGGCAATAAATAGGCCATGGTGGCAAAGTAATTACAATATAGCAATTAAACACTGGAATGGTAGGATGTGCAGAAGATCCAGGTGCAAGAAGAGATACTGGGGTGCAAAGGAGCAAGATAAATAAATAAATACAGCATGGGGATGAGGTAGATTGGATGGGCTATTTACAGATGAGCTATGTACAGGTGCAGTGATCTGTGAGCTGCTCTGACAGCTGGTGCTTAAAGCTAGTGAGGGAGGTAAGAGACTCCAGCTTCAGTGATTTTTGCAGTTTGTTCCAGTCATTGGCAGCAGAGTACTGGAAGGAGAGGCGGCCAAAGGAAGAATTTGCGCGTGATACGGATGGGTGCTGCTATGGTGACCAGTGAGCTGAGACAAGGCGGGGCTTCACCTAGCAGAGACTTGTAGATGACCTGGAGCCAGTGGGCTTGGCGACGAGTATAAAGTGAGGGCCACCATTCTCTTTACCTCTGGCCCTTCGTTGGACACTGTGTTARCTAACCTCCAGATGAGGTTCAGTGCCATATAACTCTCCTTCCGTGGCCTCCAACTGCTCTTAAATGCAAGAAAAAATAAATGCATGCTCTTCAACCGATCGCTGCCCACACCTGCCTGCCCGCCCAGCATCACTACCCGCCCAGCATCACTAGAGGTGGATCAAAGAATCACCAGCAGCGAGAGCCCCATGCATGAGACAAAACCGCGACTCGTCAGTGAAGAGCACTTTTTGCCAGTCCTGTCTGGTCCAGTGACGGTGGGTTTGTGCCCATAGGCGACGTTGTTGCTGTAATGTCTGGTGAGGCCTGCCTTACAACAGGCCTACAAGCCCTCAGTCCCGCCTCTCTCAGCCTATTGCGGACAGTCTGAGCACTGATGGAGGGATTGTGCGTTCCTGGTGTAACTCGGGCAGTTGTTTATTCCCATACTGTACCTGTCCACAGGTGTGATTCGGATGTACCGATCCTGTGCAGGTGTTGTTACACGTGGTCTGCCACTGCCAGGACGATCAGCTGTCCGTCCTGTATCCTTGTAGCTCTGTCTTAGGCGTCTCACAGTACGGACATTGCAATTTTTTGCCATGGCCCACATCTGCAGTCCTCATGCCTCCTTGCAACATGACATGAAAGCCAAGTTAACAAACAGAATAACAACCATTTCGAATCCCACCGTACCTTCTCCGCTATGCAATCTAGTTTCAGAGCTGGTCATGGGTGGCACCTCAGCCACGCTCAAGGTCCTAAACGATACATAACCGCCATCGATAAGAGACATTACTGTGCAGCTGTCCGATCGTGTGGAGGATTGACGACCAAACGCAGCAGTAGGAAAATAAGCCATCTTCTTTTTATTAAGAGAAGGAGAACCGAAAACAAAACAAACACTCTTACAAAACTAACAAAACAAACAAACGACCCGACCGTGAAGCTAATAAACGTAGTGCACATACAGGCTACAAACGTTCAGACATAGACAATTACCCACACCAAACGAAAGCCTATGGCTACCTTAAATAGGGCTCCCAATCAGAGACAACAGAATCAGCTGTCTCTAATTGGGAACCCATTCAGCAACCATAGACTCTCCTAGAAACTTACACCAACATAGACACAGCTAGACACAGTACACTCAACACAAACCCATACACCTACACCCAACCCCCCTTTACCATATTAACCACCCAAAACCGATAAAAACAAACATTCCCCATGTCACACCCTGACCTAACTAAAATAATAAAGAAAACAAAGAATACTAAGGCCAGGGCTGACATAAACCCCCCCTTAAGGTGCGAACTCCGGGCGCACCAGCACACAGTCTAGGGGAGGGTCTGGGTGGCTTCCTTCCACGGTGGCGGCTCCGGCACTGGTCGTGGTCCCCACCCCACCACAGTCACTAACCGCCTCCTTAGCTTCCTCCAAATGACCCCCCCCACATTAACCCCACTGAATTAAGGGGCAGCTCCGGACTAAGGGGCAGCTCCGGACTAAGGGCAGCTCCGGACTAAGGGGCAGTACCAGGGTAAGGGGCAGCACCAGGATAAGGGAGAGCACCAGGATTAGGGAGAGCACCAGAGATAAGGGGAGCACAGGTAGGGCAGCTCGACCAGGAGCAGCTCGGCTGAGGGACGGCAGCTCCGGACTGGGACAGGCGCGAGGCTGAGGGACGGCAGCTCCGGACTGAGGACGGCAAGCTCCGGACTGAGGGGACGGCAGCTCCGGACTGAGGGACGGCCATGGTGGCTGGACGGATCGCGCCCATGGGCTGGACGGATCTGGCTGCTCATGGCTGGCTGACGGATCTGGCTGCTCATGGCTGGCTGACGGATCTGGCTGCTCATGGCTGGCTGACGGATTCTGCTGCTCATGGCTGGCTGACGGATCTGGCTGCTCATGGGGCTGACGGATCTGGCTGACATGGCTGGCTGACGTTCATGCTGGCACATGGCTGGCTGGCGGATCTGGCAGATCCTGTCTGGTTGGCGGCTCTGGCAGATCCTGTCTGTTGGCGGCCTGGCAGATCCTGTTCTGGTTGGCGGCTCTGGCAGATCCTGTCTGGTTGGCGGCCTGGCAGATCCTGTCTGGTGGCGGCTCTGGCAGATCCTGTCTGACGAATGGCTCTAGCGGCTCCTGACTGACGAACGGCTCTGACGGCTCGGACAGACGGGCGCTCTAATGGCTCGGGGCAGACGGATGGCTTCAGATGGCGCTGGGTAGACGGATGGCTCAGATGGCGCTAGGTAGACGGATGGCTCAGATGGCGCTGGTAGACGGTATGGCTCAGATGGCGCTTGGCAGACGGGCAGTTCAGGGCATGCTGTGCAGACGGCAGACTCTTGCCGGCTGAGGCGCACTGTAGGCCTGGTGCGTGGTGCCGGAACTGGGTGGTACCGGGCTGGGGACACGCATCTCAGGGCTAGTGCGGGGAGAAGGAACAGGGCATACTGGACCCTGGGAGCGCACATTAGGCCTAGTGCGTGGTGCCGGAACTGGTGGTACCGGACTGTGGACACGCATCTCAGGGCTAGTGCGGGGAGCAGCAACAGGACGCACAGGACTCTGGGACACACAGGAGGCTTTGTTGCGTGTTTAGGCACTGGTGTAAAGGGCTGGAGACACGCACCATAGGGCTAGTGCGTGGAGGAGGCACTGGTGGTACTGGGTAGGGGCGGGAGGTGGCGCCGGAATACGGACCGTGCATGGCGTACTGGCTCCTTGAGCGCCGAGCCTGCCCAACCTTACCTGGTTGTATGCTCCCCGTCGCCTGACCAGTGCGGGGAGGTGGAATAACCCACACCGGCCTATGTAGGCGAACCGGGACACCATGCGTAAGGCTGGTGCCATGTACGCCGGCCCGAGGAGACGCACTGGTGACCAGATGCGTTGGGCCGGCTTCATGACATAAGGCTCAACGCTCAGTCTAGCCCGGCCGATACGTGGAGCTGGAATGTACCGAACCGGGCTATGCACGCGTACAGGAGACAACGTGCGCTCTACTGCGTAACACGGTGTCTGCCCGTACTCTCGCTCTCCACGGTAAGTACAGGGAGTAGCGCCGGTTTCCTACCTGACTTCGCCACACTCCCTTTAAGGCCCCCCCCAGAAATGTTTGGGTTGTACTCACGGGCTTCCAGCCTTGCTTCCGTGCTGCCCCTCATATCGCCTCCTCTCGGCTTTAGCTGCCTCCAGCTCTTCACGAGGAAGGCGATATTCTCCCGGTTGTGCCCACGGCCCCCTTACCATCCAGTATCTCCTCCCATGTTCCAGAATCCTGTTAGGTGGGTCCTGTTGCCGCTTACATGCCGCTTGTCCTGTATTGGTGGGTAATCTGTCACGATCGTGTGGAGGATTGACGGACCAAAACGCAGCAGTAGGAAAATAAGCCATCTTCTTTTTATTAGAAGAAGGAGAACCGAAAACAAAACACTCTTACAAAACTAACAAAACAAACAACGACCCGACCGTGAAGCTAATAAACGTAAGTTGCACATACACGGCTACAAACGTTCAGACATAGACAATTACCCACACCAAACGAAAGCCTATGGCTACCTTAAATAGGGCTCCCAATCAGAGACAACAGAAATCAGCTGTCTCTAATTGGGAACCCAATCAGGCAACCATAGACTCTCCTAGAAACTTACACCAACATAGACACAGCTAGACACATACACTCAACACAAACCATACAACACCAACACCCCCTTTACCATATAACCACCCAAAACCGATAAAACACAAACATTCCCATGTCACACCCTGACCTAACTAAAATAATAAAGAAAACAAGAAATACTAAGGCCAGGGCGTGACAGCAGCCGTATTCATCGACCTTGCTAAGGCTTTCGACTCTGTCAATCCACAACATTCTTAATGGCAGACTCAACAGCATTGGTTTCTCAATGACTGCCTCGCTTTGTTCACCAACTACTTCTCCGATAGAGTTCAGTATGTCAAATCGGAGGGCCTGTTGTCCGGACCTCTGGCAGTCTCTATGGGGGTGCCACAGGGTTCCAATCTCGGGCCGACTCTCTTCTCTGTATACATCAATGATGTCGCTCTCGCTGCTGGTGATTCTTTGATCCACCTCTAGTGATGCTGGGCGGTAGTGATGCTGGGCGGGCAGGCAGGGTGGGCAGCGATCGGTTGAAGAGCATGCATTTATTATTTCTTGCATTTAAGAGCAGTTGGAGGCCACGGAAGGAGAGTATATATGGCACTGAACCTCATCTGGAGGTTAGTTAACACAGTGTCCAACGAAGGCCAGAGGTAAGAGAATGGTGGCCCTCACTTTATACTCGTCGCCAAGCCCACTGGCTCCAGGTCATCTACAAGTCTCTGCTAGGTGAAGCCCGCCTTGTCCAGCTCACTGTGGCACCATAGCAGCACCCATCCGTATCACGCGGCAATTCTTCCTTTGGCCCGCCTCTCCTTCCAGTACTCTGCTGCACCATGACTGGAACAAACTGCAAAAATCACTGAAGCTGGAGTCTCTTACCTCCCTCACTAGCTTTAAGCACCAGCTGTCAGAGCAGCTCACAGATCACTGCACCTGTACATAGCTCATCTGTAAATACCCATCCAATCTACCTCATCCCCATGCTGTATTTATTTATTTATCTTGCTCCTTTGCACCCAGTATCTCTTCTTGCACCTGGATCTTCTGCACATCCTACCATTCCAGTGTTTAATTGCTATATTGTAATACTTTGCCACCATGGCCTATTTATTGCCTTAACTCCCTTATCCTACCTCATTTGCACATGCTGGTATATAGATTGTATGTTTGTTTATTCAATGTGTAACTCTGTGTTGTTGTATGTGTCGAACTACTTTGCTTTATCTTGACCAGGTCGCAGTTGCAAATGAGAACTTATTCTCAACTAGCCTACCTGGTAAATAAAGCTGAATAAAAAAAATAAGTAAATAAAAAATGCCTAAGGCACGTTCACGCAGATGAGCAGGTCCTGGGCATCTTTCTCTTGGTGTTTTTCAGTCAGTAGAAAGGCCTCTTTGTGTCCTAATTTTCATAACTGTGACCTAATTGCCTACGTCTGTAAGCTGTTAGTGTCTTAACGAGCGTTCCACAGGTGCATGTTCATTAATTGTTTATGGTTCAATGAACAAGCATGGGAAACAGTGTTAACCCTTTACAATAAAGATCTGTGTAGTTATTTGGATTTTTACGAATTGTCTTTGAAAGCAGGGTCCTGAAAAAGGGACGTTTCTATTTTGCTGAGTTTAGGAGGTTAATTATGAGTCTGAAAGTTACTTATGCTGCCTGTTGCTAATGGTACACTTTCAGACCACACACCAAAAATGTCCATGCCCTTGGTGTGTTAATGCTCAGTTTGTTTTGTGCGTAACATCCAGTACCACCTGGAGTTCACAGAAGGACCCTGTTCTAAAATGCTTTAGTGTTTTACATCAACAAGGAGTTGTGGAACCGATGTGATTGGTGAGTTAGTAGAGTTTTAGAACACTGAAGCCAGTAAAACAATAACATAACATAGTAAAGGATGGATCTGCAGTGTTTCCCCTAGGATTTCTTCAGCAGTGGTAGCAGCGCCTCTGCAATATATTGAAAAATATTTTTTGCAGAGATTGCAACACCTTTATCAGTGGTAGGCCACCGCTGCTAAATTTAATTGAGGGAAACACTTGGTCTGGTCCCAGGGGAACTGTGTGTGTGTGTGTGTGTGTGTGGTTGTGTGTGTGTGTGTGTGTGTGGTGTGTGTGTGTGTTGCGTGCGTGGTGGCGTGCGTGCGTGCGTGCGTGCGTGCGTGCGTGCGTGCGTGCGTGCGTGCGTGCGTGCGTGCTGGCGTGCGTGCGTTTGTGGTGTGAACCTGAAAGGTTCTCAGTAGTCTAGCTGTTCTGACTGCAATTGGTCTAGCTTTCCTGTACTGCAATTGGTCTAGCTTTCCTGTACTGCAATTGGTCTAGCTGTCCTGTACTGCATTGGTCTAGCTGTCCTGTACTGTAATTGCTGGGCTCTGCTGGAAGTAACAGTAATGGGAGAGGAGAGTAGGAGAGGAGGAGAGGAGGAGAGGAGGAGAGGTGAGGAAAGGGAAAAAGAAGTGAGAAGGAGGTGAGAGAGAGGCGGATATGAACGAAGGGGGAGAAAAGGAGGAGCAGCTGAAGTTGAGGATAGAAGGGGTTACAGGAGAAGAAGAGAGGAAGAGGACAGCATGAAGAGAGAGAGGAGAGTGTGGAGAAGAGAGGGGGAGAGATGAGAGGAGGAGAGGCGGAGAGTGAGGAGAAGAGAGGGGGAGAGATGAGAGGAGGAGAGGCGGAGAGTGAGGAGAAGAGAAGAGAGGAGAGTGTGGAGAAGAGAGGGGTAGAGATTGAGAGGAGGAGAGGCGGAGAGTGAGGAGAGAGAAGAGAGGAGAGTGTGGAGAAGAGAGGGGGAGAGATGAGAGGCGGAGAGTGAGAGAAGAGAAGAGAAGAGAGGAGGAGAGAATGAGAGGAGAGAGGCCGGAGAGTGAGGAGAAGAGAAGAGAGGAGAGTGTGGAGAAGAGAGGAGGGAGAGAGGTGAGAGGAGGAGCGGCGGAGACGTGAGAGAGAAGAGAAAGAGGGGAGAGATGAGCTATTTATTCG
>NC_036875.1:28244951-28261705 GCF_002910315.2 Salvelinus sp. IW2-2015
GTGACGGTCGGATTCGGGTTTATCATCGAAGGAATGAGCGTTACACCGAGGCCTGTACTCTGGAGCGGGATCGATTTGGAGGTAGAGGGTCCATCATGGTCTGGGGCGGTGTGTCACAGCATCATCGGACTGAGCTTGTTATCATTGCAGGCAATCTCAATGCTGTGCGTTACAGGGAAGACATCCTCCTCATGTGGTACCCTTCCTCAGGCTCATGCTAACATGACCCTCCAGCATGACAATGCCACCAGCCATACTGCTCGTTCTGTGCGTGATTTCCTGCAAGACAGGATTGTCAGTGTTCTGCCATGGCCAGCGGTGAGCCCGGATCTCAATCCCATTGAGCACATCTGGGACCTGTTGGATTGGAGGGTGAGGGCTAGGGCCATTCCCCTCAGAAATGTCCGGGAACTTACAGGTGCCTTGGTGTAAGACTGGGGTAACATCTCACAAGAACTGGCAAATCTGGTGCAGTCCATAAGGAGGAGATGCACTGCAGTACTTAATGCACCTGGTGGCTACACCAGATACTGAATGTTACTTTTGATTTTGACCCGCCCCCTTTGTTTCGGGACATATTATTCCATTTCTRTTAGTCAAATGTCTGTGGAACTTGTTCAGTTTATGTCTCAGTTGTTGAATCTTGTTATGTTCATACAAATATTTACACATGTTACGTTTTCTGAAAATAAACGCAGTTGACAGTGAGAGGACATTTATTTTTTTGCTGAGTTCATATGTTAGCATGATGTGCTTTTACACATTGAGCAGTCAGTGTAGCATGTTAACATGTTAGCATGATGTGCATTTACACATTGAGCAGTCAGTTAGTGTAGCATGTTAGCATGTTAACATGATGTGCATTTACACATTGAGCAGTCAGCGTAGCATGTTAGCATGATGTGTTTTTACATGTTGAGCAGTCAGTGTAGAATGCTAGCATGTTAGCATTAGTGCTTTTACACATTGAGCAGTCAGTGTAGCATGTTAACATGTTAGCATGCTGTGCTTTTACACATTGAGTAGTCAGTGTAGCATGTTAGCACGATGTGCTTTTACACATTGAGCAATCAGTGTAGCATGTTCGGGTGATGTGCTTTTACACATTGAGAAGTCAGCGTAGCATGTTAGCAGCATATTGTATCTCAGTGGAGATCCACCTGGCTGCAGGGAAGGTCATGAGGTCACACTGCTGATCCGTTAAACACAGATGTACTGCCGGGGGAAACAATGGGGAGAGAGGGGAAGACGGGAGACTCATGAGGGAGACATACCTTTCTGTCGGGCCAGTTGTACTTGGCGAACACAGAGTCATAAGTATCAACTGCCCCATCGGTCACCAACATGATGGCCTGACTACACACACTGCCTCGACCTGTCTGGTTAAACTAAAAGGAGAGAGATGGAAAGAGAAACAGAGGGAGGGAGAGGGATGGGTGGAGAGAGAGAGATAGGGGGGAGATAGAGAGAGAAGGAGAGAGAGATTATTAGCGCAAATGTAGTAGTCTAACCTTTAGGAAGAGAGAAGAGGGAGGGAGACAGGGAGAGTAGAGTCCATCCATTCACTAACAGTCTAACCCCTAGAAAGAGAGAGGAGGGACGGAGACAGGAAGAGTAGAGTTCATCCACACATTAACAGTCTAACCCGTAGGAAGAGAGAACCCTAGTGATAGTGTTTCACAGTCCATTACCCACATTAGATTACACCCCTGTCTCAACTTAACCTCCTTTCCTAACAGCCAAATAACTACAGAGAGAGAGGGAGGGCGTGAGATAGACAGAGAGAGAGAGACAAAGARAGAGATGGAGGGAGTGAGATAGAGAAAGAGAGAGGTAGGGAGTGAGATAGACAGAGAGAGAGAAGGAGGGAGTGAGATAGACAGATATAGAGGGAGGGAGAGAGTGAGTGATATAAGCAGAGAGAGAGAGAGAGAGAGAGAGAGGGGGGAGTGCGATGACAGGGAGAGAAAGGTAGACAGAGACAAAGAGAGGAGCGAGGGGGAAGGAGAGCGAGGGGAGAGAGAGAGAGAGGAGAGAGAGAGAGAGAGAGAGGAGAGAGAGAGAGAGACAGAGACAGAGGGAGTGAGATAGCAGAGGTGAGAGAGGGAGGAGGAGATAGGAAGAGAGTGAGAGGGAGGGAGGGATAGACAGAGAGAGAAAGGTAGAGACAAAGAAGAGGAGCGAGGGGGAAGAGAGAGAGCATTAGGAGAGAGGGGAAGAGAGAGAATTAGGAGGAGCGAGGGGGAAGAGAGAGAGCATTAGGAGAAGAGGGGGAAGAGAGAGAGCATTTAGGAGAGAGGGGGGAGAGAGAGAGCATTAGGAGAGAGGGCGGGAAGGAGAGAGAGCATTAGGAGAGAGGGGGAAGAGAGAGAGCTTAGGAGAGAGGGAGAGAGAGAGGCATTAGGAGAGGAGGGGAAGAGAGAGAGCATTAGGAGAGAGGGGGAAGAGAGAGAGCATTAGGAGAGAGGGGGGAAGAGAGAGAGCATAGGAGAGAGGGGGAAGAGAGAGCAGTTAGGAGAGCGAGGGGGAAGGAGAGAGAGCCTTAGGAGAGCGAGGGGAAGAGAGAGAGCATAGGAGAGCGGGGAAGAGAAGAGCATTAGAGAGAGAGGGGGGAAGAGAGGAGCATTGGGAGCGGGGGGAGAGAGAAGGCAATAGGAGAGTGAGGGGGGAAGAGAGAGAGCATTAGGAGAGCGAGGGGGAAGAGAGAAGGCAATAGGAGAGTGAGGGGGGAAGAGAGAGAGCATTTGGAGCGAGGGGGAAGAGAGAAGGCAATAGGAGTGAGGGGGAAGAGAGAGAGCATTAGGGAGCGAGGGAGAGAGAGAGCTTAGGAGAGAGGGGGAAAGAGAGAGCATTAGGAGAGCGAGGGGGAAGAGAGATCATTAGGGAGAGAGGGGAAGAGAGAGAGCATTAGGAGGCGAGGTGGAGAGAGAGAGCATTAGGAGAGATGGGGAAGAGAGAGAGCATTGGGAGAGAGGGGGGAGAGCATTGGAGAGAGAGGGGGAAGAGGAGAGCATTGGAGAGAGATGGGGAAGAGAGAGAGCTTAGGAGAGGGGGAAGAGGAGCATTAGGAGAGAGAGGGGGAAGAGAGTGCAATAAACCTTTTGAATTGAATTGAATAGCAGAGAGAGAGATTGAGAGAGAGCAGAGACAGAGAGAGGGAGAGAGGGAGAGAGAGAGACAGAGAGAAAGAGAGAGATAGAGAGAGACAGAGAGAGAGAAGAGAGAAGGAAGAGAGAGAGGAGGGAGAAGAGAGGGGGGGAGAGCACAGAGAGTGAGAGGAGAGGGGGAGAGACAGAGAGAGGGAGAAGATATTGAGAGAGCGCATGGCGGTTCATTTCATTACAATCCATTAGGTCTACTAATATACTACATTCGTTTCCACAACACTAACCACTAAGCTTGCTATAATCAGACACACCCTGACATATCTCACTCTAATCATATCATCAAATGGAACTAATAATATGAATGATATCATTTATATAACCCTTCTCTAGGTGCTCAAAGCACCACGTCTGATTGGGTCAAACATACATTACACATTTTAATAACGTTGCATGTGTGTCTGTGTGTAATCTGGGTTCCAGCCACTGGATTGGGTCAAGCATTCTCTTGTTAACATGGTCTGTTTGATTAGGGTATTAATTGGCAGTGTTTTAATTAACTCTGATCTGAATGCCCTTTCTCCTCTCTCAGCCTCACTTCCCCTTCACTCTCTCTTGCTGTCTGTCTGTAGTATAACATTGTTGTTTGTTTTGTGTGTACTGGTGGTGTGTGTGTTGGTGTGTGTGTGGTGTGTGTGTGTGTGTGTGTGTGTGTGTGTGGTGTGTGTGTGTGGTGTGGTGTGTGTGTGTGTGTGTGTGTGCACTCGTGTGTTGTGTGCACTCGTGTGTGTGGTGTGTGTGTGTGTGTGTGTGTGTGTGTGTGTGTGTGTGTGTGTGTGTGTGTGTGTGTGTGTGTGTGTGTGTGTGTGTGTGGTGTGTGTGTGTGTGTGTGTGTGTGAGTACTCACATCATTGAGGACCTCGAAGGCTTCAGTGAGACCTACGTCCAGCATGCCGATGCCTTTAGCTAAAGCTTATCCAGATTCATCCGGAAATGCTGTGCATAGAGATGGACAGAGAGATACAACTATCAGTGCTGAAAGGATATTAATACGGAGAGATAACACTTCCGTGCTGAAAGGTGATTAATACAGAGAGATAACAACTATCAGTGCTTGAAAGATATTAATACAGAGAGAAACAACTATCAGTGCTGAAGGATATAATACAGAGAGACAACAACTTCAGTGCTGAAAGATAATATACAGAGAGACAACAACTATCAGTGCTGAAAGGTATTAATACAGAGAGATAAACACTATCAGTGCTGAAAGGATATTAATTACAGAGAGACAACAACTATCAGTGCTGAAAGGATATTAATACAGAGAGATAACAACTATCAGTGCTGAAAGGATATTAATACAGAGAGACAACAACTATCAGTGCTGAAAGGATATTAATACAGAGAGACAACAACTATCAGTGCTGAAAGATATTATACAGAGAGATAACAAGCTATCAGTGCTGAAAGAATATTAATACAGAGAGATACAACTATCAGTGCTAAAGGATATTAATATAGAGAGATAACATCTATCAGTGCTGAAAGAGCTATTAATACGAGCGATACACAACTATCAGTGCTGAAAGGATATTAATACAGAGAGATACAACTATCAGTGCTGAATATATTAATACAGAGAGATAACAACTATCAGTGCTGAAAGGATATTAATACAGAGAGTAAAACTATTCAGTGCTGAAAGGAATTAATACAGATATATAACAACTATCAGTACTGAAAGGATATTAATACAGAGAGATAAACAACTATCAGTGCTGAAAGGATTAATACAGAGAGATAACAACTATCAGTGCTGAAAGGATATAATAGAGAGAGACAACAATATCAGTGCTGAAAGGATATTAATACAGAGAGATACAACTATCAGTGCTGAAAGGATATTAATACAAGAGAGCGAGAGGGGGAGTAAAAGGAGAGAAGAAAATAGAAGATGGAGGATGGATGAAAAACATAAATTGAAGAAAGAATTGTGGAGAGCACAGTAAAGAATAAAACATGCAGGAGAGTAGAGATTGTAATGCCAGTCTGTCAGACCTCTTTAACTTGGCAATACTCACATAAACCAGTGAATTAACATTTACACACTGACATGTCACTTTAGTCCACAAAACAGGAACAAAACCATGTTCACCTCCATGACCCACTCCCCAAGCTACTCAGTTAAAGACCAATCCTCTCCAGGCATTCTCCCCTCTGTGTGTGTGTGTGTGTGTGTGTGTGTGTTGTGTGTGTGTGTGTGTGTTGTGTGTGTGTGTGTGTGGTGTGTGTGTGTGTGCGTGTGTGTGTGTGTGTGTGTGTGTGTGTGTGGTGTGCGTGCGTGCGTGCGTGCGTGCGTCGTGCGTGCGTGCGTGCGTGCGTGGTTGTATGTGTCCGCTCACATAAATTTCTCTCCGGAAATGAAGGAGTTTAATGTGTCAGCAACCGGTGGGTGTCATCTGTTTGTCTCCTTTAAACTGCAGCCTGGGGCACTACCAAACACTGGCCTCAATCTAAAGACACACTCACACAAACAAATACGTGCATGCACACACACACACACACACACACACACAAAACACACACACAACCACAACCCTCCTCAACTCCCTTTCCTCACCTCTCCAGATGTTAATGTCCCTAAATCTCCATCTCCTCCCAGCTCTCTCTTCTTCTCTCTCCCCTCACCCACTCCTCAACCCTCTCTACTTGTGGGCTTTCCTATACGACAGGGTAACAGATTCCAGATGCAACAGGAGTCACAACAACATAGACCATATGAGAGCTTCTCCTTTGGGAGTCACAAACATCTCCCCATCCAACACACACACACACACCCACACACACACACCACACCAAACCACACACACACACAGCACACACACACACACACACACACACACACACACACACACACACACACACACACACACAACACACACCACACACACCCACACACACAATACATACACAAGACAAACACACACACACACTCACACACACACAAACAAGTACCTCAGGCCCACCCAGTTTCAGAATACACAATTACCTGTTACCCTTCTTTTAAACAGAGATGCAAGTAATCCTAACCAGCAGGTATATGGCATGAGCGCTCACTTTGTTGTGCACAAGAAAGTTATAGACTCTGCACACGTTTGTAACCTGAGGCCCAAGCCGACTCTACCTACTACAGCTGTGTGTGTGCGTGGCGTGTGCGTGTTGCGTGCGTGCGTGCGTTGGTGCTGACATCCAGCGTGCGTGTGTTGTGTGTGTGCGTGCGTGTGTGTTCAGCGGCAGTGGGTCTGATGATAGTAGGGTCTCATATCTCTCTGGGTCCACTCTGTTAGCATACAGACACCAGCGCAATTTTCCCTCACTCACAGCTCACTCAAAACTAACAACCTCTTGCTCTTCCTCTCTCACTCCCTCTCTCTCTCACTCTATCGCTCCCTCTCTCGCTCCCTCTCTCTCTCCCTCTCACGCTCCCTCTCTCGCTCCCTCTCTCGCTCCCTCTCTCTATCTGAGGCAGATATACAGATATTACTCTCAGATATGAAATGAGTAGCCCATCAAACTCAAATAGAAACCATCTTCTGAACTTTCACTAGAATCCAAATATATTTAGTGAAGGTGGAAACAAAAAGATTTGTTCTGGTCTGACCATTCATTCCTTTTACATTATTGCTTTTTTCTCGACAAAGAATAGAGAGAGAGATCAGAGACAGATGACACAAAACAGAGGGAAGGGAGAGACAGAAACAGCGTGAGAGAGGGAAGGGAGAGACAAAAACAGGGCTATGGTAAAATATACAGACCACAAATTCCAATTGGCTATACTTAAACTCTTTAACATAATCCTCAGCTCTGACATATTCCCCAATATTTGGAACCAAGGACTGATCACCCCATTCCACAAAAGTGTAGACAAATTTGACCCCAATAACTATCAGGGGATATGCGTCAACAGCATTCTTGGGAAAATCCTCTGCATTATCAATAACAGCAGGCTCCCACATTTACTGAGCAAATGTCAAATTGCCTTTTTACCAAATTAACGTACGACAGACTACGTATTCACCCTGCACACCTTAACTGACAAACAAAGACACCAAAACAAGGGCAACGTCTTCKCATGCTTTTGACTCGATTTGGCATGAGGGTCTGCTATACAAATTGATGGACTGTGGTGTTGGGTGAAARAAATACAGCATTATAAAATCCATGTACACAAACAACAAGTGTGTGGCTAATATTGGCAAAGAACACACACATTTCTTTCCACAGGGCTGTGGGGTGAGACAGGGATGCAGCTTAAGCCCCACCCTCTTCAACATATATATCAACAAATTGGAGAGTTCACTAGAACAGTCTGCAGCACCCGRCCTCACCCTACTAGAATCTGAAGTCAAATGTCTACTGTTTGGTGATGATCTGGTGCTTCTGTCCCCAACCAAGGAGGGTCTACAGCAGCACCTAGATCTTCTGCACAGATTCTGTCAGACCTGGGCCCTCACAGTAACTCTCAGTAAGACAAAAATAATGGTGTTCCAAAAAAGGTCCAGTTGCCAGGACCACAAATACAAATTTAATCTAGACACCGTTGCCCTAGAATACACAAAGCACTATACCTACCTCAGCCTAAACATCAGCGCCACAGGTAACTTCCACAAAGCTGTGAACGAGATGAGAGACAAGGCAAGAAGGACCTTCTTATGTCATCAAAAGGAACATAAAATGTGACATACCAATTAGGATCTGGCTAAAAATACTTGAATTAGTTATAGAACCCATTGCCCTTTATGGTTGTCAGGTCTGGGGTTTGCTCACCATCCAAGGATTCACAAAATGGGACAAACACCAAATTGAGACTCTGCATAAAGAATTATGCAAAAACWTCCTCTGTGTACAACGTAGAATACCAAATAATTAATGGAAAACATAATTTGGATGATATCGACTAATTATCAAAATTCAACCTTCCTTTACAAAGCCATCCCCTACAGAGAGATGAACCTGGAGAAGAGTCCCCTAAGCAAGCTGTTCACAAACACAAACAGACCCCACAGAGCCCCATGACAGAAACACAATTAGATCCAACCAAATCATGAGAAAACAAAAAGATAATTACTTGACTGATCAGAAATAATTAACAGAGCAAACTGGAATACTATTTGGCCATAAACAGATAGTACACAGTGGCAGAATACCTGACCACCGTGACTGACCCAAAATTAACGGAAGATTTAAATATGTACAGACTCAGTGAGCATAGCCTTGCTATTTAGAAAGGTCGCCATAGGCAGACCTGGCTCTTAAAACTTCTTATGGCTGCAGGGGCAGTATTGAGTAGCTTGGATGAAAAGGTGCCAATTTCAAAAGGCCTGCTCCTTAGTCATAGTTCCTAATATTTGCATATTATTATTAATATTGGATAGAAAACACTCCAAAGTTTCTAAAACTGTTTGAATTATTTCTCAGAACTCAGAACTCATATTGGCAGGCAAAATCCTGAGTTGAAATCAAAACCGGAAGTCAGAAATCTGAGATTGCCTGTATTCAACAGAGTCCCAAAAGAAGTCCAAATGACGTATGACTGGGGTTGCACTGCCTAGGGGTTCTACTAGATGTCAGCAATCAATATAAATTCCAATGAGACTTCTATGGTCTTGTGGGAGAGAATGAGAGCAGAATCAGTCAGGTGTCCATCAAGCACCCATTTCCTGATCATGCATTTTCTTCATGCAAGTCACTTGCGTTACATGGCTCACGCAGACAAGAAGGAATACTCCGGTTGGAACTTTATTGAAGCTATATGTTAAAAACATCCTAATGATTGATTCAGTACTTAGTTTGAAATGTTTCTTCGACCGGTAATATCACATTTTGAAGTTTTTGTCCGATATGAAGCTGACCAGAATTAGCATTTGGATATGTTTACCAAACGCGCTAACAATTGGACATAAATAACGGATTTTTTCGAACAAAATAAACATTTATTGTGGACCTGGAGTTCCTGCTCTGCTTTCTGATCGAAACCAACAAAGGTAATGAAATATTTATAATATATTTTGTTGTTTATAGTGACGTTATCTGTGCAGCTGTGACGTGCTAATTTGAGCGCCGTCTCAGATTATAGCGTGCAGTTATTTTTCCTTAAAGTCTTTTTTAAATCTGACATATCGGTTGCATTAAGGAGAGGTATATCTATAAGTGAATGTGTATAACTTGTATTATCATCTATATTTATGATGAGTATTCATGTTGAAACGATGGGCTATGCAAAGTCACTTGATGTTTTTGCCACTAGTGAATCTAGTCGCCTCAATGTAAACTCAGATTATTTTATATAAATATGAATTGAATCAAACAAAACACGCATCTATTGTGTAACATGAAGTCCTATGAGTGTCATCTGATGAAAATAATCGAAGGTTAGTGATTCGTTTTATCTCTATTCTGGTTTTTGTGAAGCTATCATTAGCTGGGAAAAATGGCTATGATTATTTTTAGTTTTGTGGTGACCTAACATAATCGTTTGTAGTGCTTTCGCTGAAAAGCCTATTTGAAATCGGAAACTTTGGTGGGATTAACAACAAGATTACCTTTAAAATGATATAAGACACATGTATGTTTGAGGAATTTTAATTATGAGATTTATGGTTTTTRAATTTGGCGCCCTGCACTTGGACTGGCTGTTGTCATATTGATCCCGACTTAGGGCTTGCAGCCATAAGTTTTTAAAAGAAGACAGGCTATGTGCACACTGCCCACAGAATGAGGTGGAAACTGAGCTGCATTTCCTAACCTCCTGCCAAATGTATGACCATATTAGAGACACATAAATACAGATATATTYATATTCAGATTACACAGACACAAAGAATTTGAAAACAAACCCAATTTTGATAAACTCCCATAGGTAAGATACCACAGTGTGCAATCACTGCAGCGATATGTGCGACCTGTTACCACAAGAAAGGGGCAACCAGTGAAGATGAAACACCATTGTAAATACAACCCATATTTATGTTTATTTATTTTCCCTTTTGTATTTTAACTATTTGCACAWCATTACAACACTGCATTTAGCCATAATATGACATTTKAATCTTTTGTGAGTGCAATGTTTACTTTTCATTCATGATTTGTTACCCAATAAAGGCCCTTAAATTGAAATTGAGAGAGAAAGAGCGAGAGAGAGAAAGAGCAAGAGAGAGAGAGAGAGCAAGAGAGAGACAGGAAGAAGCTTTTTGGGTGAAGCATCCCAGATATTCTAATGAGTTCTGTATCTTCGGGAGGAGATAAGACTAAACTAGTCGACTCAGAGACAGAAAGATAAGAACAAACTAATACAACCCAGAGACATGCAGGAACCATGCTGTGCAAGCCCTTGATAAGCGTGAGCGTCCGTGCATACACACCCACCCACACACACACACTAACACAAATACACACACACAAACACACCACATTGCGGAATAAAACCCACATCACAGTGTCTGTTAAAAGCAGACAGCGTTGTGATATCAGCACACCCCCAGCCCTTCTTACTGAAGTCATTCAGTGTCACATTGAAAGAAGCAAAGAAAAACTTCTCCAAACGGATTTGGTGAAGAGAGAATTTGTGAAAGTCATAGAATGAAAGACAGAAGGGGGAGGTAGCAATTGAGGAATGAAGACTAGGAGACAGAATGAGGAGACCGAATGAGGAGACAGAATGAGGTAAAGGAAGATAATTAAAGATACTAGGTGTGGAGACTGTCAGTGGAAATGAAATGAAAAAGAGAGGGAGACTGAGGTGTAGAGAGATACAGGCTGTCACAGAGTGGGAAGGGGAGAGAGAGTAGTGAGTGAGTTAGAGAACGTGATGGAGGGAGAGAGTGAGAGGAATGGGGGGATAAGATTAAGAGAGAGTAGTGAGTGAGTTAGAGAACATGATGGAGGGAGAGAGTGAGAGGATTGGGGGGATAAGATTAAGAGAGAGTAGTGAGTGAGTTAGAGAACGTGATGGATGGAGAGAGTGAGAGGTATGGGGGGATAAGATGGATTATTTTCTAAAAGCTCTTACAGTACAGTAGGTCACTGCAGGAGAGAGAGAGAGCCTCTGCTGCCTAGGAGCTATGTACTCTACTATAGCTGTCCTCCTTATTCTAGTTCTCCCCCTCCTTTCTCTCCCTCTATTTGTGTGTGTGTCAATGTGCAGTGTATTAGCTATTAGGCCTAGAGTTGCTGTTTGTTGTGCTAGTAGAGTCAGCTCCTCAGCATGCGTCTTAAGCCTGCGGCTAGAGGTAATTAGTTACCCTAATGCTCTAACTGAAGAGCGTCATATGAAGTCACCAGCTTTCTGTCTCTACTAAACAGTTCAACCAAAATTCGAAGACCCGATAAATCGGACCAAAAGGACTCATCTGCTCTCTCCTAAAACAAGTTCGAAGCCTTAACTAGTCCATAAGGACTCATCTGTCTCTCTAAAAACAGTTTTGAAGCCGTCAACTGACAAATATACACCATATTTGTTTTTTTCAGTGAAAGTTAGCCCATAAGCATTATAGCCGTATCAATAAGCTTCACACTGATTTATCTCCCACCCCACACACACACCACACACACCACACATACATACTCACAACACTCACACACCACACACACAACACCACACACACACACCACACACACACACACACACACACACACACACACACACACACACACAAACACCACACACACACACACACACACCGACAGCACACACACACACACTACGAACACACACACACACACACCACATGCTGTGTACGTAAGGTTAAGTGTTGGGATAGGGTTAACAACATTAATTTTAGGGACCTCATGCTGAATGGTTATTAGGTAAGCCGGTTAAGTTAGGAACTCATCTGCTGAAGGGCTTAAGGAACGGTTAAGCGTCTGGGGAATAGCCTTGAATAGGGTTTAAACACTTAAGTTTTAGGGGCACTCGATTTCCTACACGGTTTAACGCGTAGAAGCGGTTAAGCGTTTGGGATAGCGGATAGCGCCGTGAAAACATTAAGTTTAGCAGGCACTCATTCTGAATCTTTAACGCGCTAAGGTGTTAATGCGTTTGCGCATAGGGGTTTAAACATTAAGTTTTAGGCGACTCATTCTGACATTGGTACTACCAGTACGGCTCAAGTTTAGAGACTCCATTCTAACGGTTAAAGGTAAGGTTAAGGTTGGAACAAGGTTAAAAACAATTATTTAAAAGAATGCCTAGCACTGGATCTAACACGTGACCCTCGCCGAGCTCGTGGCTTAGCGCCAATCTATGCCACCTCATCGCTCAGACGCCCCTAGTAAGCCTTCTACTTGATGCTAATAGCACTCACCGTTGTCCTAGTGGCCAGTTTTTGCAAGTCATATCCCCCAACTAAGTTGGCGGACGTTGGACGAACATCGAATATTGTCTTGGATGATCAAGTGACCTGGCTACACACCAGACACAACACACACACACACACACACACCACACACACACACACACACACACACACACACACACACACACACACACACACACACACACACACACACACACAACACACACACCGCACGCACAGGTCACAGGCACAGGCACACACACACACACACACACACACACACACACACACACACACACACACACACACACACACACACACACACACCACACACACACACACATCACACACACACACACACACACACACACACACACAGACAGCGAACGACCAGGCACAACACGAAACAGGCCACACACACCAGTCTTATTTAGTCTAATTAACTGTATTGAAGAGGATGAATATAGGAGAGAAAAACAATGGACAGATTAGAGAGTAGGAGAAGGAGATAGACCGAGAAGAGGGATCTGGTTAATGAGAGGGTATTGGAAGGTTATTGGTGTAATAGGTGATTCCGAGAGAGCTGGTATTGAAAGATTCTGAGGACTGCATGCGTCAGTATAAATAATTCCCCAGGTGTTACGTGTAAAGCAGCTTAGGCTCTTGAGGCCAGGGACGATGTGTTAAGTACCGGCATGGAGTTTTATTAGAAGCCATGCCAGCACGATTAACTGGCACCTGATCACTTTCAAACATGACCCTCAAAACTCTCTTACACAAACACACACACCACACACACACACACACACACACACACACACCACACACACACACACACACACACACACACACACACACACACACACACACACACACACACACACACACACACCACACACGAGCACACACACACACACACACCACACACACAGAAATAGAGGAGAGAGAAGGAGGGGGCAGAACTAGAATAAGGAGACAGCGCTATAAAGTAGAGTACATAGCTCTCTAGCGAGGCAGAGGCTCTCTCTCTCGTCCTGCCAGTGACCTACTGTACTGCTAAGCACGCTTTTAGAAAATAATCCATCTTATCCCCCATACCTCTCACTCTCGTCCATCCATCACGTCTCTTAACTCACGTCACATACTCTCTCTAATATCTTATCCCCCATCCTCTCACTCTTCCTCCCTCCATCATGTTTCTAACTCACTCACTCACTCTCTCTTAATCTTATCGCCCCATACCTCTCACTTCTCTCCAATCCATTCACAGTTCTTCATACTCACTCTACTACTCTCTCTTAATCTTATCCCCCAATACCTTTCACTCTCTCCATCTCCAGGCACTGCTCTCTAACTCACTCACTCACGTCTCTCTTAATCTTATCTCCTCCAATCCTCTCACTCTCTCCACTCCATCACGTTCTCATAACTACACTCATATCTCTACTCTTAATCTTAGCCCCCCATACCTCTCACTCTCATCCAATCCTACGTTCTCTAACTGCACTCACTACTCTCTCTTAATCTATCCCCCATACCTCTCACTCTGCTCCATCATCACGTTCTCTAACTCCCACTCAGCTACTCTGCTTTAATCTATCCCCCAAGTCCGTCTCACTCTCTCATCATCGTTCTCTAACTCGACTCACTAACTCTCTCTTAATCTTAATCCCCTCCGAATTCCTCACTCACTCTCCCTCCACCACGTATCTCTAACTCACTCACTACCTCTCTCCCCTTCCCACTCTGTGACAGCCGCTGTGTATCTCTCTACACCTCAGTCTCCTCTCTTGTTCATTTCATTTCCACTGACAGTCTCCACACCTAGTATACTTTTAATTATCTTCCTTGTACCTCAATTCTGTCTCGTCATTCGGCTCTCCTCATTCTTCTCCTAGTCTCATTCCTCAATTGCTAACCTCCCCCTTCTGTCTTGTCATTCTATGACTTTCACAAATTCCTCTCTTCACCAAAATCCGTTTGCGAGAAGTTTTATTCTTTTGCTATCTTTAATGTGACACTGAATGACTTCAAAGTAAGAAGGCTGGGGGCTGTATCAACGCGTCGGTTTACCGCACCCCCTACCAGGCGACAACATAGAGATGAGCGCCAGACTCCAAACAATTCCTAGCATCAATTGTATGTCATTTGGGCATTTTAACAGACACTGTGATGTGGTTTTATTCCGCCCCAATGCTGGCTGCTGTTTGTGTGTGGTTATATTTGTGTTAGTGTGTGTTGTTGTGGTGTGTGTGTATGCACGGACGCTTCACGCCTTATCAAGGCCCTTGCACAAGTCATGGGTTCCTGCATGTCTCATGGGTTGTATTAGTTTTAGTTCTTATCTTTCTGTCTCTGAGTCGACTAGTTTTAGTCTTATCTCTCCCGAAGATACAGTAACATCATTAGATAATATCTGGTGATTGCTTCAACCCAAAATAGCTTCTTCCTGCCTCTCTCTCTTGCTCTCTCTTCTCTCTCTTGCTCTTCTACTCTCGTACGCTCTTGTCTCTCGTCAATTTCAATTTAGAGGCTTTATTGGGATAACACAAATCATCTAATGAAAAGTAAACATTGCCATCTCACAAAAGATTAAAATCGTTCATATTAGCGCTTAAGTGCATGTTGTAATGTGTGTGCAAATAGTTAAAATTACAAAGGGAAATAAATAAACATAAATATGGGATTTGTATTTAACAAATGGTGTTTTCAATTTCTTCGCGACTGGGGCTTTGCCCCCTTTCTTGTGGTAACAGGTCGCCGCAATTATCGCCTGCCAGCTGGTAATTGCACACTGTGGTATCTTACCTATAGGCGAGTTTATAAAATTGGGTTTGTTTTCAAATTCTTTGTGTCTGTGTAATCTGAATATGAATACTATATCTGTATATTTATGTTCTCGTAATGATGGTCATACATTTGGCAAGTCGAGGTAGGAAATTGCAGCCAGTTTTCCACCTCATTTTCTGTGGGAGTGTGGCATCATAGCCTCGTCTTCTTTTAAAAACTTATGGACTGCAAGCCCCTAAGAGTCGGCATCAATATGACAACAGCTCAGTCCAAGTGCAGAGCGCCAATTTAAAAAAACCATAATCTCATAATTAAAATTCCTCAAAGACATAACTGTGTCTTAATAGTCAGTTTAAAGCGTAATCTTGCTTGTTATAATCCACCAAAGTTTCCGATTTCAAAATAGGCTTTTTCAGCGAATAGCACGTACAAACGATTATGTAGGTCACCAAAACTAAAAAATAATCATAGCCATTTTCCCAGCTTAATGCATAGCTTCACAAAAAACCAGAATAGAGATAAATACGAATCACTAACCTCGACTTATATTTCATCAGATGACCAACTCATATGCTTCATGTTACACAATAGATGCTCGCTGTTTTAGTTTGATGCAAGATCATATTATTATATAAATAATCTGAGCTTCTACATTGAGGCCGAGCTTAGCATTCACATAGTTGTGCCAAAAACATGCAAAGTGATTTGCCCAATAGCCCATCGTTTCCAAACATGAATCTCACATAAATATAGAAATGATAATACAAAGTTATAACACATTCACTTATAGATATATGCCTCTCCTTAATGCAACCTTCGATATGCTCAGAATTAAAAAGGACTTAAAGGAAAAATCAGATAGCACGCCTAATAATCTGAGACGGCGCTATCAAATTAAGCACGTCACAGCTGCCGACAGATAACGTCACTATAAACACGAAAATATATTATATAATATTTCATTACCTTTGTTGGCTTTCGAGTCAGAAAGCAGAAAAAAAAAAAAAAAAAAAAAACCAGACTACCAGGTTCCACCAATAAATGTTTATTTTGCTTCGAAAAATCCGTTCTATTTAATGTTCCAATTGTTTAGACGCGTTTGCGGTAAACAATCCCGAAATGGCTAATTCCTGGTCAGGCTTTCAAATATTCGGACAATTTAAACTTCAAAATTCTGAATATTACCAGTCGATAGAAACATTTCAACTAAGTACTGGAATTTCAATTCATTTAGGGATGTTTTATACATATAGCTTCAATAAAGCTTCCAACCGCGAGATAATTACCTTCTTGGTCTGCGTGAGCCAGTAACGCAAGTAATTGCTCCATGAAGCAAAGATGCTCTGATCAGGCAAATAGCGGTGGCTTGATGCGAATCACCTGACTGATTCTCTGCTCTCATTCTCTCCACAAGCGCATTTAGAAGTTTCTTGAATATTTATATTGCATTGCTACATCATAGCACTAGAACCCTAAGGCAGCTGCAACCCCAGTCATACGTCGA
>NC_036875.1:28261730-28264230 GCF_002910315.2 Salvelinus sp. IW2-2015
CACACACACACACACACACACACACACACACACACACACACACACACACACACACACACACACACGCACACGCACACGCACACGCACACACATGCATACACACACCCTTACAACAACAAAGATACGTGAACAAATCAGATGTGATTTTTTTTTATCAATACACTGAGCACAGGAGGCTGCTGAGGGGAGAACGGGTCATAATAACGGAAGCAAATGGAATAGCATCAAACACATAGAAACCATAGAAACCATCTGTTGGATGTACTTGATACCATTCCCCTCATTCCACTAGCCATTAACACTAGCCTGTCCTCCCCAATTAAGGTGCCACCAACCTCCTGTGACACTGAGTGTACAAAACATTAAGAACACCTTCCTAACTCTGCACCACAGCCCCTTTTTGCCCCAGAACAGCCTCAATTCATTGAGGCATGGGGGGCGTTCCACAGGGATGCTGTCCAATGTTGACTTCAATGCTTCCCACAGCTGTGTCAAGTTGGCTGAATGACCTTTGGTTGGTGGACCATTCTTGATACACATGGGAAACTGTTGAACGTGAAAAACCCCCGCAGCGTTGCAGAGCTGGACACACTCAAACCGGTACGCCTGGCACATACTACCATACCCCGTTCAAAGGCACTTACATCTTTTGTCTTGCTCATTCACCCTCTGAATGGCACACATACACAATCCATGTCTCAATTGTCTCCCCTTCATCTACACTGATTGAAGTGGATTTAACAAGTGGATGTGTGAGGTTTCACATTAAAATTGTTCACGTTTTGCCCACGTGAAAAAAATGATCCCCACGTGACCTTTTCTTCTCCACATGTTTATTTTTCACCTGATTATTTTCTACCACTTCCAGCTACATGTGGTCTCACATCCACGRACCGACCCTGATTAGCTTCAAAGGCAAACCAACAGTGGGATGCAGGATGCTATGCTGCTGGAATGAATGTGCCAAAACWTGCAACTCGAAAAAAGGGAGCGAAAGTAAAGGCCAAGGTATCGTAACCAAAGATAGGGACATTTGCAGGAATGAGAAAGGTGTTTTATTTAATTATCATAAAACCGTTTTTACTGAACAAAAATATTTTGCATCCATTTACAATGTATTTGCTCTCGTTTTTTACAACTATTTCTCTGCAATATTTTGTTTTACTAGAAATGCTTTTGGGTTTATAATTTGCTTTCATATCATAATTTTTATGAATTTTTATTTTCAATACTAAGAAATGTKTTCTCTACAGACATTTGTTTGATTTTAAAGGCACAAATACAACTCACTAGAGGATTACATCATATAACACTATTATTCTAGTAAAGGTGATTAAAGCGACAATCCTTAACTGAAACATAAAAGTGTCCTCCCCACCACATTTTTGGTAAAAAGCTGAGTGATAGGGCTGGAGAAATGCAACCATTCTCAAATCCATAGACTACGCTATGRTTGCTAGGACTGACCATCCATGAAATCAAAATGATAGTTTAACCATGTGTTTAGGTTATACATTGTTTGTTTACATTTACTTTGTTTACAAACATTGGAGTACATGTGGAGTTTTCTTACATGTGAAACTGCATATTATATTTTCACTTTCACATGTCGAATTGCAAAAACAGTCACATATAAAAATCTAATTTGCAGCTTCATAAAACTATAACATGTAAAAATCTTACTTACACATGTGAAATTGCAAGTTCACATGTGAAAAACAATCACAACTTGCAATTCCAAATGTTAAAGGGAGATTTTCACAGGTTGAGTTGTTTTACATGAATTGTTGTTTTACGTGAAATGGTATATCCAATTCTCACGTGAACATATTTAACATCTGAAATCGCAAATTTCACATGTGAAACTACAATTCACATTTGAGGTGAAAACATGTTATTTTCCTCACATATGAAAAGGTGGTGTTTACAATGGAACTCTACATTTAATACATGTGGAAATATAATTTGTGAAACTGCAAATGTGGAATGTTTTCTTTGTAAGGGCACAGACACAATTTGTAATTGTATATAACTACCTGAATGTTGCTATACCCCAGGAAGAGTAGCTGCTGCCTTGGCAAGATGTCACGCCCTGGCCATAGAGAGGTTTTTATTCTCTATTTTGGTTAGGCCAGGGTGTGATTAGGATGGGCATTCTATGTTGTCTATTTCTTGTTTTTGGCTGAGTATGGTTCCCAATCAGAGGCAGCTGTCTATCGTTGTCTCTGACTGGGAATCATACTTAGGCAGCCTTTTTTCCCACCTGTTTTTGTGGGTAGTTATTTTCTGTTTAGTCTCTGTTACCTGACAGAAATGTTTGCTTTCGTTTTGTTACTTTGTTCGAGTGTTTTTTGATAATAAATAAAATCATGAACACTTTTCACGCTGCGCTTTGGTCCACTCCTTCCGACGACAGGCGTTACACGATATTAAATAGTATCCTAATAAATTCAAATATCAATATACACACACACACACACACACACACATAGAACGTGGT
>NC_036875.1:28271650-28273344 GCF_002910315.2 Salvelinus sp. IW2-2015
GGCAGTTTGGAACTCGGTAGTTGTTGCAACCAAGATCATACGATATTTATGCTCTACGCGTTTGTTTCAGCACTCGGCGGTCACATTCTGTGAGCTTGTACGTCCTACCACTTTGACGAACTGACTTGTTGGAAAGGCGGTATCCTTTGAAAGTCACTGAGCTCTTCAGTAATAACCAATGTTTGTCTAGGGAGATGCATGGATGTTGCTCGATTTTATACACCTGTCAGCAATGGGTGTGGCTGAAATAGCCGAATCCATGGGTTTGAATGGGAGTACACATACTTTTGTATATATGGTGTATGTATAGGGATACGGTGACTAGGCATCTGGATATATGAAAAACAGAGTAGCAGCAGCGTAAATTATCATTGTGTGTGTGTGGTGTGTGTGTGTGTGTGTGTGTGTGTGTGTGTGTGTGTGTGTGTGTGTGTGTGTGTGTGTGTGTTGTGTGTGTTGTGTGTGTGTGTGTGTGTGTTGGTGTGTTGTGTGTAAAGTCAGCATAAATGTGTGTGCATGTTATGTGTGTGTTCGTGTCAGTATGTGTGAGTGTGTATAGTAATGAGAATACAAAGCATTCTGGGATAGGTCTCTTGGGAGACATCATATTGATCATGGTCATAAAGGAACTGTTATGCTGTATTAGACTCACGTCCTGGGTTGGTGACGTCAGCTTGGACCAGAGTTCCATTCAGGCATGGCTCTACATAGTGTACCTCGTCGTTGTACTAGACAAACACCACAGGGACAGAGAGAGGGGAGAGAAAAAGTCATTGGGGCAAATACTGTTGTTATATATCTGTAGGACTGACCAACACACACATATAGATGAATGTATACACACATATAGATCTACACACAGAACCGTGGGTTAAGTGGAACCTTTAGAGTTCAAGCTCCCTGAAAAAATGGCACCTGCGTGTATATGTGTGTATGTGTGTACCTGCGTGTACATGTGTGTATGTGTGTATGTGTGTGTGTGTGTATGTGTGTACGTGTGTGTATATGTGTATATGTGTGTATGTAAGTCGCTCTGGATAAGAGTGTCTGCTAAATGACTTAAATGTAATGTAAATGTATGTGTGTGTGTGTGTATGTACGTGTGTGTGTGTGTGTGTACGTGTGTGTGTGTATGTGTGTATGTATGTGTTCGTGTGTGTCACGCCCTGACCTTAGTTATCTATGTTTTCTTTATTATTTTGGTTAGGTCAGGGTATGACTTGGGTGGGTATGCTGGTTTTGTATTGTCTAGGGTTTTTTGTATGTCTAGGGGTTTTGGTAGTGTAGATATATGTAGGTCTATGGTGACCTGAATTGGTTCCCAATCAGAGGCAGCTGTTTATCGTTGTCTCTGATTGGGGACCATATTTAGGTTGCCATTTCCCTTTTGGTTTTGTGGGTTCTGTGGGTGTTTAGTTGGCTGTCTGCACTATCCATATTAGCTTTGCGGTTATTTTTGTCATTTTGTTAGTTTTGTTCAGTGTTCGTTCTTTTATTAAAGAAGAATGTATGCTTACTACGCTGCGCCTTGGTCTCCTCCTTACGACGGCCGTGACAGCGTGTGTGTGTGTGAATGTGTGTATGTGTGTGTGTCTGTATGTGTGAATGTGTGTGTGTCTGTATGTGAATGTGTGTGTACGTGTGTATGTCTGTGTGTGTGTTTGTGTGTATGTGTGAATGTATGTGTACGTGTG
>NC_036875.1:28275319-28279197 GCF_002910315.2 Salvelinus sp. IW2-2015
GTGGTTGTGTGTGTGGTAGTGGTGTGTGTTATGTTCTGTGTATGTGTGAATGTTGTGTGTTGGTGTCTGTAATGCGTGTATGTGTGAATATGTGTGTGTGTGTGTGTGTGGTGTGTGTGTGTGTGTGTGTGTGTGTGGTGGGTGTGTGTGGTGGTGAGTATGTGTGTTTTGTCTGTGTATATTGAATGTGTGCTGTGTTGTCTGTAGTGCTGTTAATACCAGGTGGGGAGAACAAGTATTTGATACACTGGCTGATGTTTGCAGGTTTTCCTACTTACAAAGCATGTAGAGGTCTGTAATTTGTAATCATAGGTTAAACTTCAACTGTGGAGCCGACAGAATCTAAACAAAAATCCAGAAAAATCACATTGTATTTGATTTTTAAGTAATTAATTTGCATTTTATTGAATGACATAAGTATTTGATACTCAGAAAAGCAGAACTTAATATTTTGGTACAGAAACCTTTGTTTGCAATTAGCAGAGATCATAACGTTTCCTGTAGTTTCTTGAAAACAGGTTTGCACAGCACTGCAGCAGGGATTTTGGCCCACCTCCTCCATACGACCTTCTCCAGATCCTTCAGGTTTCGGGGCTTCGCTGGGCAATACGGACTTTTCAGCTCCTCCAAAGATTTTCTATTGGGTTCAGGTCTGGAAGACTGGCCTAGGCCACTTCCAGGACCTTGAGATGCTTCTTACGGAGTCATCCTTAGTTGCCCCTGGCTTGTGTCTTTCAGGTCGTTGTCATGCTGGAAGACCCAGCCACGACCCATCTCAATGCTCTTACTGAGGGAAGGAGGTTGTTTGGGGGGGCCATAGATCTCGTGATACTGCCCATCCATCCTCCCTCATACGGTGCAGGTATCCTGTCCCCCTTTGCAGAAAAGCATCCACAAATCATGATGTTTCCACCTCCATGCTTCACGGTTGGGGATGGTTGTTCTTGGGGTTGTACTCATCCTTTTCTTCCTCCAAACATGGCGAGTGGAGTTTTAAGACAAAAAAGCCTCTATTTTGTCTCATCAGACCACATGACCTTCTCCCATCCCTTCCTCTGGATCATCGCAGAATGGTCATTGGCGAAGCTTCAGATGGGCCTCCTGGACATGCGCTGGCTTTGGCAGGGCACCTTGGGCGTGCGCTGCAGGATTTTTAACCATGACGGCGTAGTGTGTTACTAATGGTTTCTTTGAGACTGTGGTCCAGCTTCTCTTTGGCAAGCGGTACCAGAGCGCAAAGTCTAGGTCCAAGAGGCTTCTAACAAGCTTCTACCCCCAAGCCATAAGACTACTGAACATCTAATCAAATGGCTACCCCCCACCCCTTTTACACTGCTGCTACTCTCTCTTATTAAATATTTATTTTACTAGGCAAGTCAGTTAAGAACAAATTCTTATTTTCTTTGATGGCCTAGGACCAGTGGGTTAACTGCCTTGTTCAGGTGCAGAACGACATATTCTTACCTTTTCGACTCAGGGATTTGATCTTGCAACCTTTCTGTTACTAGTCCAATGCTCTAACCACTAGGCTACCTGCCGCCCCATGCATAAGTCTATGCATAAGTCACTTGCATAAGTGCATATGTCACTTTAATAACTCTACCCACATGTATATATCACCTCAATTACCTTGAATACCGGTGCCCCTGCACATTGACTCTGTACCCCTTAATAACTCTACCCACATGTATATACCACCTCAATTACCTCGAATACCGGTGCCCCTGCACATTGACTCTGTACCCCTTAATAACTCTACCCACATGTATATATCACCTCAATTACCTCGAATACCGGTGCCCCTGCAAATTGACTCTGTACCCCTTAATAACTCTACCCACATGTATATACCACCTCAATTACCTCGACTACCGGTGCCCCTGCACATTGACTCTGTACCCCCTGTGTATAGCCTCCACACATTGACTCTGTGCCGGTACCCCCTGTATATAGCCTCCACACATTGACTCTGTACTGGTACACCCTGTATATAGCCTCCTCTCATTGACTGTTGTGGTGGAAATTACACGATTTTGTTATAATACTTTTATTGCATCAAATGGTTGTTTTATGCAACAGAATAGAAGGTTCTTATAACTCTCTATTGTGTGTGTGTGAACTGAAAGTGGGCCTCTGGGAGATAACACTGACAGGAGATTTATGATATCTTTGGGGATACCACATTCCAGAGCATGAGTTAATGTTTCTGTTCTATACTGTACCAGGGAGACATGGCTCCAGTATGGAGTTGGGGGGCAAGACACTGGTCTCTACACAATGAAAACTGTTTTAACAGCAGATACTGTCTGCTGTGAATAATAAGTATCTTTCATACAAATCTTAACCTTGTGACCCATTCNGTAGCACTCATGTCTGTAGCCATGAAGTGCTTTGAAAGGCTCACATCAACACCATCATCCCAGAAACCCTAGACCCACTCCAATTTGCATACCGCCCCAACAGATCCACAGATGATGCAATCTCTATTGCACTCCACACTGCCCTTTCACACCTGGACAWAAAGGAACACCTGTGARAATGCTATCCATTGACTACAGCTCAGCTTTCAACACCATAGTGCCCTCAAAGCTCATCACTAAGCTAAGGACCCTGGGACAAAACACCTCCCTCTGCAACTGGTTCCTGCACTTCCTGACGGGCCTACCCCAGGAGGTAAGGGTGGGTAACAACACATCCACCACATTAATCCTTAACACTGGGGTCCCTTAGGTGTGCGTGCTCAGTCTCCTCCTGTACTCGCTGTTCACTCATGACTGTATGGCCAGGCACGACTCCAACACCATCATTAAGTTTGCCGATGACACAACAGTGGTAGGCCTGATCACCGACAAMGACGAGACATCATATAGGGAGGAGGTCAGAGACCTGGCCATGTGGTGCCAGGACAATAACCTCTCCCTCAACGTGATCAAGACAAAGGAGATGATTGKGGACTACAAGAAAAGTAGGACCGAGCACGTCCCCATTCTCATCGACGGGGCTGTAGTGGAGCAGGTTGAGASCTTCAAGTTTCTTGATGTCCACATCACCAACAATATAACATGGTCCAAGCACACCAAGACAGTCGTGAAGAGGGCATGACAAAACCTATTCCCCCTCAGGAGACTGAAAAGATTTTGTATGGGTCCTCAGATCCTCAAAAAGTTCTACAGCTGCAACATCGAGAGCATCCTGACTGGTTTCTTCACTGTCTGGTATGGCAACTGCTAGGCCTCCGACCGGAAGGCGCTACAGAGGGTAGTGTGTACTGCCCAGTACATCACTGGTGCCAAGCTTCCTGCCATTCAGGACCTCTATTCCAGACGGTGTCAGAGGAAGGCCCTAAAAATTTTCAAAGACTCCAGCCACCCTAATCATAGACTGTTCTCTCTGCTACCGCACGGCAAGCGGTACCAGAGCGCAAAGTCTAGGTCCAAGAGGCTTCTAACAAGCTTCTACCCCCAAGCCATAAGACTACTGAACATCTAATCAAATGGCTACCCCCCACCCCTTTTACACTGCTGCTACTCTCTCTTATTAAATATTTATTTTACTAGGCAAGTCAGTTAAGAACAAATTCTTATTTTCTTTGATGGCCTAGGACCAGTGGGTTAACTGCCTTGTTCAGGTGCAGAACGACATATTCTTACCTTTTCGACTCAGGGATTTGATCTTGCAACCTTTCTGTTACTAGTCCAATGCTCTAACCACTAGGCTACCTGCCGCCCCATCTACAAACCTGACTCAGTTACAACTGCTCTGGTCATGAGGAATGGGACAAAATACACCCAAATTATTGTGGGAAGCTTGTGAAGCCTACCCGAAACGTTTGACCCAAGTTAAATTTTAAAGGCATGCTACCAATATTAATTGAGTGT
>NC_036875.1:28281263-28291557 GCF_002910315.2 Salvelinus sp. IW2-2015
ATGCTAGTCTATGCATAAGTCTCTGCATAGTGCATATGTATTTCATAACTCTACCCACATGTATTATCACGTCATTACCTTGATACCGGTCCCCGCACATTGACTTGTACCCTTAATAATCTACACACATGTATATACACCTCATTACCTAGAATTACGGTGCCCCACTGCACATTGACTCTGTACGCTTATAACCCTACCACATGTATATATCACCTTTCAATACCTCGATACCGTGCCGCAATTGACTCTGTGCTTATAACTCTACAAAAATTGTTTTTTAAATAAAATAGACCACTCAATTACTTCGATACGGGTGCCCTGCTACATTGGACTTGTACTCACTGTGTATAGCTCCACACATTGCACCTCTGGTGGCGGTACCCTCCTGTATATAAGCTCACAATTGATCTGGTATTGGTACACCCTGTATATGCCTCCTCTATTCGATGTTTGTGGTGGAAATTACACGATTTTGTTATAATACTTTTATTGCTCAAATGGTTGTTTTTTATGCAACCGATAGAAGGTTTTATAACTCTCATTGTGTGTGTGGTGAATGAAAGTGGGCCTGGGTAAGATAAAACTGACAGGAAGATTTATGATATTTTTGGGGATACACATTTCCAGAGCTGAGTTAAATGTTTCTTGTTCTATACTGTAACCAGGGGTACATGGCTCAGTATGGAGTTGGGGGGCAGACAGTGGTCTCTAGAAATGAAAACTGTTTTTAACAGGGCAGATACTGTCTGCTGTGAATAATAAGCTTATCTTTCATCAAATCTTATAGATTGTGCCGCATTCAGAGATACCTCCAGGGGTGTTACTGACAGGGCTGGTTGAGTTCTCAGTGATCACCTTCAGGGGTGATTACCAACCAGTGGTTGAGTTTCAGTGATGACCTCAGGGTGTTCGACAGCTGGTTGAGTTTCTCAGTGATCAGCCTCCGGGGTGATTACCAACCAGCTGGTTGGAGTTTCTCAGTGATGCCTCCAGGGGTGAAATTCTGACCAGCTTGGGTTGGAGTTTCAGTGGTCACTTCCAGGGGGATTACCAACCCAGCTGGTTGGTTTCAGTGATCACCTCCAGGGTGATTACAACAGCTGGTTGGAAGTTCTAGAGATCACCGTCCGAGGGGTGATTACTGACCAGACCTGGTTGAGTTCTTCAGTGATCTGCAGTCCACATGTAGTCTCTAGTGAATCGGGTGATTTAACCAGACAGCTGGTTGAGTTCTCAGAGATCACGTCCAGGGGGTGATTAGGACCAAACCAAGCTGGTTGAGGTTCTCAGTGGATCACTCCAGGGGTGATTACCAACCAGGCTGGTTGAGTTGCTCAGTGATCACCTGCCAGGGGGTGATTACGACCAGCTGGTTGAGGTTTCAGTGATCACCTTCCAGGGGTGATTACCAACCCAGCTGGTTGAGTTCTTCATATGACCTCAGGGTGATTACCAGCCAGGCTGTTGAGTTCTAAGTGATCCTCTCAGGGGTATTCGGAACCAGCTGGTTTGAGTTCTCAGTGATCCCTTCCAGGGGGATTACCAACGCCTGGTTGAGTTCTCAGTGATACTCAGGGGTGATCACATCGTTTTCATTATGCCTAATTAAATAATAAGTTGATTCTTTTTGAAAACATTTAAAATGTCTTCTTTGATTACAAATAATTCCCACAACTCTGTACCGGTACGTCCTTGTAATATAGTCTCGCTATTGGTTTTTACTGCTGCTGCTTTAACTCTCACGGCGTCACAACCCTTGATCGGTAGCACCCACCCCCCCCACTGAGTAGCATAGCTTAGCATAGCGTTCACAAGTAATTGTAGCATCTAATTCATGTAAATACACTCCAAGACACCAGATGAAAGATACGGTCTTTGTTAAAGGCACATTTAGATTTTTAAAATGTTTTCGGGAAGACCAATATGTATCATTAGCTAACACGTTAGCAAAGGAACGATTTTTTTACTCCAAACAGCTTTTTCTGCGTAGTAGCTATCACTATTCGACTAAATAAATATATATAGCCACTAACAAGAACAACTTATAAGAATGAAGTCTGATAACTATTTATGGTATAGCATAGTTTTTTTTTTTGAAAAATGTGCTTTTGCAGGGTATAAATCACAGTTTTACTTGCAGCTGGCATCTGAATAGTGCTGACCAGCAGACAATTACAGAGACGAACGCGTTCATATAGAATTACTCATTTAAAACATTTGAAAAATACACAGCGTACGATATTGAAGCCCAACATCTGGTGATCCAAACCAATACTTTCAGAATTATTAATGTTTATAACGAAAACAAATGTAGCGCTAAATTGCATAGTTACAGGCAGATTCGGCTAGGCGCGCAGGGCCAGTTCAGCATGCACAAAGATATGATATAACATCGTAAATTGGGTCTTACTATGGCTGATTTTCATCAGAATGTTGATGCAAAAGTGTCCTTTTGTCAAGATGAGTCGTTGGTTCCGTTAGAATGTCTTTCCTCCATTTAGCAGGCAGGTATGTCGAGTGGGGCACGGATCTCTCAAGACGTCACTAAAATCAGACAACGGAACCACAAAATCACGGAAAAATTCAAATAATGATTAAACTATTATTGAAAAAACATACATTACGATGAATCTGGTCAATGTATCAAACAAACTTCGAGCTGGAGTAGTTTTTCATCATAATGGCCGCACAACAGAAGACAATCGCAGCTACAAGTCGCAGTTTAGACAACCGGAAGTTGTCGGTCACGCCAAACGAATTAGCTTCATTTCACGTCAGTCCCCAGATAAACAAGATATTTTTCCTCTGACGTCGCTCTTGAACCAGAGAAGGCAATGAGGTGTGTTTCGGGGTCATAGGGGTGCAACGACCATATATGGCAGAGCGTTGAAAGCTGGCATACACATTGCCTTTTTTTCTCTTGCTTGGTCATCTTCGGAAAGTGCTGTCAATGAACTTCTGTAGATATCAGAGGACAAAATTGAAAGGTTTTTAGAACCCCTCTAGAGATTGTTTTCTTTTCCAATGGTATTAATTTATAATGCATATAGTAGAGCAAATATTGAATAAGAGGCAGTTTAATCTGTAGAGCCAAATTATGCTTTAATGGGAAAATAGACCCTGTATTCCTCAAGAAGTTTTTAACTCTTCTTACTTGTATTTCTCATTCATATTTTTTTAACTGGATTGGTTGGTTCAAGGGCTTGTAAGTTAAGCTATTTTTACTTTAAGGTCTATAAATGTTTCGGTGCATGTGACAACTAACACTGAATTTGATTTGGATATGTTGGTGTGTGTATATGTGTAAAATTGGGAACAGTTGAAGTCAGAGTTTACATACACTTAGGTTTGGAGTCATGAAAACTCGTTTTTTCAACGCATTTCCAACATTTCTGTTAAAACTATAGGTTTTTTGGCAAGTGTAGGACTTCTAACTTTGTGGCATGAAGCAAGTAATTTTTTTCCAAAATTGTTTACAGACAAGCTTTATTTCACTTATAATTCATGTATACACTTTCCAAGTGGGTCTAGTGTTACATATACTCAAGTTGAGTTGCCTTTAAACAGGCTTGGGAAATTCAGAAAATAATGTCATGGCTTTAGAAGTTCTGATAGGAGGCTAATTGACATCATTTTGAGTCAATTGGAGGTGTACCTGGTGTATGTATTTCAAGCTACTTCAAACTCACTGGCTCTTGCTTGGACATCATGGGATAAAATAAAAGAAAGTCATCAGACCTCATGAAAAAAATTGTGGTAAGCTCCACAAATCAGTTTGATTTAATCCTTGGGAGCATTTCCAAACGCTGCAGGTTATACATGTAAACTTCTGACCCACTGGGAATGTGATGAAATAAATAAAATCTGAAATAAATCATTCTCTCTACTATTATACTGACATTTCACATTCTTAAAATAAGGTGTTGATCCTAACTTACATAAGGGAGGGAATTTTTACTACAATTAAATGTCAGGAATTGTGAAAAACTGAGTTTAAATGTATTTTGCTATTGTGTATGTGAACTTCTAACTTCAACTGTATGTAAAAATAAATRTCCTGTCACTGTCAACTGCGTTTATTATCAGAAAACTTAACATGTGTACATATTTGTATGAACATGTTACGTTCCCCAGTTTCTGTGTTGTTGTGGGTTTGTAAGTGTTTATGTGTGTTTTTCAGGAAATGGCTTCCTGGATTCCCCCAAGCAGGTGATTGGTCGGCCCCATGGCAGATTGGAACTCTGATCCCACCCTCTCGTTAGGGGATACAGCTGTCGGCAATTACAAACTCCTTCTGCAGCTGGCTAAAAGCCAGTGTTCCTTTGTTAGGAGAGAGAGCTTCTTTGATGTCGTGTGTTGGTTGTTGTGCAGACAGTTTTTTGTGAAGTATTTTGTAGCCGGTCCTGCTGAGGAATTTTAATGTCAAAAGGACTGTGTTTTGATTATTGAAATTGTTTGTGTTATTCTGTTTAATTTGTTCCCAGGGGGGAAGGGGAAGGCACCTTGGGAGTGCTTAGGCAAGAGGACTGTGGGCATACATATACCCGTAGCATGTACCCCACCTATGCACACTAGGTAAGACCCTGTAGTTTGGTTAACGTGCCAGGTGGCGTTAAGGTTAGATAAGTAGTGGGTAGGCAGGTAAGGTAGGAGAGCGGACTCTTTAACTTTTACTTTCTTTGCTTTGCTTCCGTCCAGACCCTTTTCCCCACATTACCGTGTTAAGGAAATAAATTCACAGTAAACGGTAATATTCTCTGCCTCTGTCATCCTTACCCGCACCTACAATCACATACCTCTTTCACTCCACCTACAATCACATACCTCTTTCACTCCACCTACAATCACATACCTCTTTCACTCCACCTACAATCACATACTCTTTCACTCCACCTACAATCACATACCTCTTTCACTCCACCTACAGATCACATACCTCTTTACTCCACTACAATCACATACCTCTTTCACTCCACCTACAATCACATACCTCTTTACCCTCCACTTACAATCACATACCTCTTTACTTACCTACAGATCACATACCTCTTTCACTCCACCTAACAATCAATACCTCTTTACCCTCCACCTACATCACATACCTCTTTACCTCCACCTACAATCACATACCTCTTTACTTACCCCTACATCACAATACCCTTACCTCACCCAATCACATACCTCTTCACTCCACCTACAATCACATACCTCTTTACCTCACCTACATCACATACCTTTCACTCCACCTACAATCACATACCTCTTTACTCCACCTACAATCACATACCTTTTTCACTCCACCTACCAATCACATACCTTCCTCTCACCTACAATCACATACCTCTTTGCTTCCACCTACAATCACATACCTCTTTCACTCCACCTACAATCACATACCTCTTTACCTCCACCTACAATCACATACCTCTTTACCTTCACCTACAATCACAACACTCTTTCAATCCACCTAAAATCACATACCTCTTTACCGCACCTACAATCACATACTCTTTCACTCCACCTAAAATCACATACCTCTTTACCTCCACCTACAATCAATACTCTTTCACTCCACCTAAAATCACATACCTCTTTCACTCCACCTACAATCACATACCCTTTTCAACTCCACCTACAATCACATACCTCTTTCACTCACCTACAATCACATACCTCTTTCACTCCACTCCCAACCTCTCCTCCTACACATCACATACCTCTTTCAACTCCCCTACAATCACATACCTCTTTCACTCCACCTACAATCACATACCTCTTTCACTCCACCTACAATCACATACCTCTTTCACTCCACGGGGAGTGGAGTGTAGCATGGTGTTGTGTTCCCTCCAACAGGCGTACGTAACATAATGGGGGCTCATCCGGGATCTTTAAACACACCGGACCCTGCTGCTCTGAGCTCTCTGTGATTGGTTATTGAGGTGTGGTGGTAGGTTGTGAGTTTGGGTGACTTGTTTAGTTTATGTGTGTTACGTAGGCTGCTGTGTACAAAATGGCTGCCTCAGCCGTCTCCCGGTTTATTGAAGCGCCCTCTGTTGATGGGTTGGTGGGGTTGCGGAAAGTAGAGCTTTGCGCTGTAGCTGACCATTATGGACTCTTCGTCCCTGAGAAAGCCCTAGAGGCTGAGCTTTTGGTGCCACGCAGGGAGGATTTAGTGAGAAAATGAATTTTCTTGTTGAAAGATGAGAGGGAGGCTTCAGGAGAGGAGACGGGTAGACCTTCCGATGCCAAGTCGGAGGACGGCACGGAGGAAGGAGTTGCTCGTACCCCCTTTACATTGCCCYGATTCGACCCTTTATCTTCTGCTTCAGGTCATTCAGACGGGACTGCAAGGCTAAAGGYGAGGCTGGCCCGTTTGGAAATGGAGCAAAAAGATAAAGAGAGAGACAGATGAAGTTTGATTTAGAAATTAGGAAAATGAAAATCGACAAGGAGGTGAGGATCCGACAACTGGATCTAGACGCTGGCTCCAGTGCGACTCCACAACCTGCCTGTCATCAAGCCCACTTCGACGTGAGTAAAAATATTGCTTTAGTCCCTCCATTCCGGGAGTCGGAAGTTGATTCCKATTTCTCTGCATTTGAGCGTGTGGCCACTGCACTGCATTGGCAACTTGAGGTTTGGCTGCTCCTGTTGTAATATAAATTGTCTGTGAAAGCCCAGGAAGTAGTAGCTGCTCTCTCCCTGGAAGACAGTTTACAGTATGATATAGTTAAAACAACTGTGTTGTTCCTGAAGCTTATAGGCAGCGCTTCAGGAACCACAAAAAAACCCTTAACTGGAGAACAAGCTGATCAAAAGCCCATACCAATCCTACGAGAACACCGGCGCGGCACAGTCAGTAATCGTTACTGATGCTTTACCCTGGTCCCTGAAACGTATTGTGGCTTGCATGTCATATTACAAGGGTATAGAGACAAACGTACCTGGAAATAAAATTCCCAGTAAATGGTAATATTCTCTGCCTCTGTCATCCTTACCCGCACCTACAATCAGATAACTCTTTCACTCCATGGGGAGTTGAGTGTAGCAGGGTGTTGTGTCCCTCCTCCAAGAGGTGTGCGTAACAGAACATAACAAGATTCAACAACTGAGACATAAAATGAACAAGTTCCAATAGACTTGTGATTAAGCAGAAATGGAATAATGTGTCCCTGAAAAAGGGGGTTCAAAATCAAAAGTGACAGTCCGTACTCTGGTGTGGCCACAGCTGCATTAAGTAATGCAGTGCATCTCCTCCTCATGACTGCACCAGATTTCCAGATCTTGCTGTGGAGATGTTACCCCCACTCTTGTCCACCAAGGGCACCTGCAATTTCACATTTCTGGGGGGAATGGCCTAGCCCTCACCCTCCGATCCAACAGTCCCAGACGTGCTCAATGGGATTGAGATCGGCTCTTCGTGGCCATGGCAGACACTGACATTCCTGTCTTGCAGGGAAATCATGCACAGAACGAGCAGTATGGCTGGTGCCATTGTCATGCTGGAGGGTCATGTCATGATGAGCTGCAGGAAGGGTACCACAAGAGGGAGGAGGATGTCTTCCCTGTAACGCACAGCGTTGAGATTGCCTGCAATGACAACAAGCTCAGTCCGATGATGCTGTGGCACACCGCCACAGACCATGTCAGACCCTCTACTCCAAATCGATCCCGCTCCAGGAGTACAGGTCTCAGTGTAATGCTCATTCCTTTGAACGATAAACGAGAATCTGACCATTCACCCTGGTTGAGACAAAACTTTGTGCCTAGGCAACGTTGTTGCGGTGATGTCTGGTGAGGCTGCTTACAACAGGCCTACAAGCCCTCAGTCCAGCCCTCTCAGCCTTTACGGACAGGTCTGAGCACTTGATGGAGCGATGTGTGCGTTCCTGGTGTAACTGGGCAGTTGTTCTTGCCATCCGTACCTGTCCCAGGTTGATGTGGATGTACTGATCCTGTGCAGGTGTTATTGCACGTGGTCTGCCACTGCGAGGACGATCAGTGTCCGTCCTGTCTCCTTGTAGCGCTGTCTTAGGCGCTCACAGTACGACATGGCAATTTATATGGCCACATCTGCAGTCCTCATGCCTCCTTGCAGCATGCCTAAGGCACGTTCACGCAGATGAGCAGGGACCCTGGGCATCTTTCTTTTGGTGTTTTTCAGAGTCAGTAGAAAAGACTCTTTAGTGTCCTAAGTTTTCATAAACTCTGAACTTAATTGCCTACATCTGTAAGCTGTTAGTGTCTTAATGACTGTTCCACAAGTGCATGTTCATTAATGTTAATGGTTCATTGAACAGCATGGGAAACAGTGTTCACCTTTACAATGAGATCTGTGAAGTTATTTGGATTTTACGAATTATCTTTAAAAGACAGGGTCTGAATAATTTTTTTTTCTTTTCTTTTTTTTGCTGGTTTTATTTCCTATCCCTCTATCCCTGATAATAATAATTCACTTTGTTTAATACACCGCTCCTAGCTCTGTGCAACGCAATATTTTCTGTTCCCCAGTAAAGCACCACACGCACACACACAAATGCACACTACAACACACACACACACACACACACACACACACACCACACACACAACACACACACACACACACACACACACACACACACACATGCCTGCCTGCTCTCTGATAATACTCATCATTTAATGCATGACTACAAATAGACTTCAAAGTCAACAAGAGAAGGATGTCTTTCTCTCCAGCCCATGTTTCATTCTGATCTGTGTGTGTGTGTGTGTGTGTGAATGTGCGTGTGTGTATGTGTGTATGTGTGCGTTGTGCGCACGTGTGTGTGTGCACATGCAACATTTTTTCCTGTGCTCATAAAATGTATTCTTGTCTCAAATATCACAATGTCTACCTTCATCATCACACCAAACCCATCAAACTGTCGGTGATGAATATTATGGAGTTAAACATGATGTTGTCTACTTGACTGTTCCACAACCTACTCTCAGCTGACGAGGGTTGGACTGTCCCACAACCTACTCTCAGCTGACAGAGGGGTTGACTGTCCACAACCTACTCTCAGCTGGCAGAGAGGGTTGACTGTCCCACAAACCACTCTCAGCTGACAGAGGGTTGACTGTTCCACAACCTACTCTCAGCTGACAGAGGGTTGACTGTCCCAACAACCTACTCTCAGCTGGCAGAGGGTTGACTGTCCCACAACCTACTCTAGCTGACAGAGGGTTGACTGTCCCAAACCTACTCTCAGCTGACAGAGGGTGACTGTCCCACAACCTACTCTCAGCTGACAGAGAGGTTGACTGTCCCACAAACTACTCTCAGCTGACAGAGGGGTGACTGTCCCACAACCTACTCTCAGCTGACAGAGGGTTGACTGTCCCACAACGTACTCTCAGCTGACAGAGGGTTGACTGTCCCACAACCTACTCTAGCTGACAGAGGGACATTTCGTCAAAACTAATATGATTATGACATCAAATGAAATCACTAAACTAACAAAGACTTTGCTGCTGGTATGAATCAGACAGAAGTCTGGCAAAGTCTGATGTAGAATATTATCAGACTAAGCAATGAAAACATGCACGCACGTAAATATTCATGCACGTGCACACGCACGCACACACACATAACTGATGAAAAATCATGGACTAAGATATGATAACAATGATTTCAGAGCCGGGGCAGGTTCCAATCACAACGTCCTATTTTGCAATTCAAATCCGAGAGCATGACAGGGGAAAGAGCTGCTTCGTTCCAGTATTTCCTCTGATCTCAGGAGAATGGTGTGTGTGTGTGTGTGTGCTTGTGTGTGTGTGTGTGTGCTCATGCGAGCACGTGTGTGTGTGTGAGAGAGTTAATAACATGGACTGTTATAGACTCTCTACTAATGTTTGTGAGTATGACTCTCACACACACACACACACACACGACTCACAGCAATGACATTGAAGAAGTCGTCGTCCCCCAGTGTGTCCAGTATGGAAGAGACGGTCTGTCTGGCAATGGTCAGCCTCAGGCCCTTCATACTGCCACTCACATCCACCAAGATCACTACATCCTTAGGAGATGTGGCTGCCTGGATGTACCTACACACACACGCACGCACGCACGCCACGCACCGCACACAAGACACACACACACAGGCAAGCACACACCACACACACACACACACACACACACACACACACACACACACACACACACACACACACACACACACACACACACACACACACACACCACACACACACACACACACACACACACACACACACACAGAGACATCAGAAGAGTCTCAGAGTG
>NC_036875.1:28291582-28296290 GCF_002910315.2 Salvelinus sp. IW2-2015
CCACAACCACTCTCAGCTGCAGAGGGTTGACTGTCCCACAACCTCTCTCAGCTGACAGGAGGGTTGACTGTCCAACAACCGACTCTCAGCTGGCAGAGGGTTGACTGTCCCACAACCTACTTCTCAGCTGACAGAGGGTTGACTGGTCCCACAACCTACTCTCAGCTGGCAGAGGGGTGACTGTCCCACACCTACTCTCAGCTGACAGAGGGTTGACTGTCCCAACCTACTCTCAGCTGACAGAGGGTTGACTGTCCCACAACTACTCTCAGCTGACAGAGGGTTGACTGTCCCACAACCTACTCTCAGCTGACAGAGGGTTGACTGTCCCACAACCTACTCTCAGCTGACAGAGGGTTGACTTGTCCACAAACCTACTCTCAGCTGACAGAGGTGACTGTCCCACAACCTACTCTCAGCTGACAGAGGGTTGACTGTCCCACAACCTACTCTCAGCTGACAGAGGGTTGACTGTCCCACAACCTACTCTCAGCTGACAGAGGGTTGACTGTCCCACAACGTACTCTCAGCTGACAGAGGGTTGACTGTCCCACAACCTAMTCTCAGCTGACAGAGGGACATTTCWGTCAACTAATATGATTATGACATCAAATGAAATCACTAAACTAACAAAGACTTTGCTGCTGGTATGAATCAGACAGAAGTCTGGCAAAGTCTGATGTAGAATATTATCAGACTAAGCAATGAAAACATGCACGCACGTAAATATTCATGCACGTGCACACGCACGCACACACACACATAACTGATGAAAAATCATGCGACTAAGATATGATAACAATGATTTCAGAGCCGGGGGCAGGTTCCAATCACAACGTCCTATTTTGCAATTCAAATCCGAGAGCATGACAGGGGAAAGAGCTGCTTCGTTCCAGTATTTCCTCTGATCTCAGGAGAATGGTGTGTGTGTGTGTGCTTTGTGTGTGTGTGTGTGTGCTCATGCGAGCACGTGTGTGTGTGTGAGAGAGTTAATAACATGGACTGTTATAGACTTCTACTAATGTTTGTGAGTATGACTCTACACACACACACACACACGACTCACAGCAATGACATTGAAGAAGTCGTCGTCCCCCAGTGTGTCCAGTATGGAAGAGACGGTCTGTCTGGCAATGGTCAGCCTCAGGCCCTTCATACTGCCACTCACATCCACCAAGATCACTACATCCTTAGGAGATGTGGCTGCCTGGATGTACCTACACACACACACGCATCACGCACACAAGCACAACCACACACCACACACAGGCAAGCACACACCACACAGCCAAGCACCACACACACCCACACAACACACACACACACACACACACACACACACACACACACACCCACACACACAACAACACAGAACACACACACACACACAAACACACCCCACCACACACACCACCACACACCAAACCAACACACCAACACACCAGACAACACACATCAAGCAAGTAGCTCAGACAAGAGTAGACGGCGACACACACAACAGTCTCTAGTGGGAAAGTGACATGTGTACTTAGTCCAATGACAGTGGTGGAGGAAAGCTGCACTCACATTTCGGTTGCGACAGGTTCGAAAAGCAATGCTTCATGTTCATTGGTCTCCCATTTGATCTGGTTTCCACGGTGACCATGGAGAGGTGGGAGGAGCCTACATCAGTTACAATACCATACATATAGTTAATACACATTCTAACATAGATACAAGTAAATACATATGAGTAACATACATTCTCATAGTAACATACATATAGTAACATACTAGTACGCCAGTAATAACATTCTAATAATTAGTAAACATAGTATAATTAGTGTAACAATAAATAACACATGCTAAATACTATAGTTAACATAATATAGTAACCATAACAATAGTAACACATATAACATACATATATCTAAACATACAATATTATAACTACATGGATAGTAACATACACTATAGTAACAGGTACAATTCTAACATACACCTTATGTAACATACATATAGTTAACATACATATTCTTAACACACATATAGTAAACACACATATCAGTAAATACATAGAGTAAACATACATATAGTAACATTACATATATTAACATACATATAGTAACATACATATTTTGTAACGATCGTCGTAATGTGGAAGAAAGGAGGACCGAATCGCAGCGTGGTATGTATCCATCATTTATTTGAAATACTCTTCAAAACAACAAACAATAAACAGAACGGGAAACCAACGACGCTACAGTCCTGAACATGTGAACATAGAAAAAAACAAGGAACGCCACAAGTAGAGACGAACAGGAAACAATCACCCACAACACAAAAACAGATTGGAAAGAAAAACAGCCTACCTTAATATTGGGGCCCAATCAGAGGACAATTGCACAAACACGTGCCACTTCTGATTGAGAAACCATATTAGGCCAAACAATAAACCCAACATAGAAACACACAGAACACTAGAATGCCGCACCCAACGTCACGTCACCCTGACAACTAAACAAAGACTAAACAAAAAGGAAAAGAAGGGTCCAGAACGTGACACATATAGTAACATAACATATAGTAACATACATATGAGTAAAACATACTATGTAAAATACACATTTCTTAACATGCATATACGTTAAACATACACATATCTAAACATACATATTAGTGAACATATCATATAGTAACATATATTATTCTAACATATATATATAACATTAATATAGTAAGAATACATATAGTAACATTACATATAGTAACTACATATAGTAAAAAATACACCACATCTACACCAAACAATCATTTAGTAACATACATATAGTACATATATATTTCTAACATATATATAGTAAACTACATATAGCTAAAAGACATATTAGTTAAACATACAAATTATAACATACACATTTCTAACATACATATTGGAAGCATACATATAGTAACATACACATTCTAACAATACACTTCCTGACTACGATATGAGTAACATCATATAGGTAACATGCACATTCTAACATGACATATTAGTTGAACATTACATGAGTAACATTACATATAGTAACATACATATTAGGGTACAACATATCCCAGTAACAGTGCCATATTAGTAACATACATATAGTAACATACAGTATAGTAACATACATATTGTAACATACAATATTAAGTAAACAAATATATAGGTAATATACATATAGTAACAGTACATATAGTAACATACATTAGTAACATACATATATAACAAAATACTGTAACATACACATTCTTAACATACAATAGTAACAATTATTAGAACTATACATACAGTTGAAGTTGGACGTTCACATACACTTTACCAAATACATTTAAAACTCAGGTTTTTCACAATTCCTTGACATTTAATCCGAGGTAAAATTCCCTGTATTAGGTCAAGTTTGGATCATCACTTTATGTTGAAGAATGATGAAAATAGATCAGATAATAGTAGAGAGAAATGATTTATTTCAGATTGTATTTCTTTCATTACATTCCATGGGTCAAGAAGGTTTACATACACTCAATTAGGCCACTTGCCTTACCAAGTTATTTACCTGTTGTGAAGGTCCTCGGGTAGGCTTCCACAAGCTTCCCACAATGAAGTTGGGTGAATTTGGCCCATTCCTCCTGACAGAGCTGGTGTAACTGAAGTCAGTTGTAGGGCCTCCTTGCTCGGCACACGCTTTTTTCGAGTTCTGCCATTAAAATGTTGAGGACAGGGCTTTGTGAATGGCCACTCCAATACTCTTGGTACTTTGTTGTCCTATAAGCCATTTTTGCCAAAAAACTTTGGAAGTATGTTTGGGGTCATTGTCCATTTGGAAGACCCATTTGCCGACCAAGCTTTAACTTCCCAACTGATGTCTTAACGTGTTGCCTTCTATATATCCACATAAATTTCCAGCCTCGGATGCCATCTATTTTGTGAAGTGCACCAGTCCCTCTGCAGGCAAAGCACCCCCACAACATTGCATGCTGCCACCCCCGTGCGTCACGGTTGGATGGTAAATTTCCGTTTCGGCTTGAAGCCTCCCCCTTTTCTCCTCCAAACATAAGCATGGTCATTATGGCCAAACAGTTCTTTTTTTGTTCAGCAACCAGAGGACATTTCTCAAAAAAGTAAATGATCTTTGTCCCCATTGTAGTTGGCAACCCGTAGTCGTGGCTTTTTTATGGACGTTTTGCTTGAGCGGCTTTCAGGTTATGTCGATATAGGACACGGTTTTACTGGTGACTATAGATACTTTTGTACCTGTTTCCGTCCAGCATCTTACAAGGTCCTTTGGCTGTTGTTCTGGGATTGATTTGCACTTTCGCACCAAATAACATCATCTCTAGGAAACAGAACGTGTCTCCTTCCTGAGCGGTATGACACATGCCCGGTCCCATGGTGATTTAATACTTCGCGTACTATTGTTGTACCAGATGAATGTTGGGTACCATTCAGCTTGGAAATTGCTCCCAAGGATGAAACCAGAACTTGTGTAAAGTATATCATTTATTTTCTAGGTCTTGCGCTGATTTCTTTTAGTTTTTCCATTGATGTCAAACAAAGAGCACTGAGTTTGAAGGTAAGCCTTGACATACATCCACAGGTTACTCCTCCAATTGACTCAAATGATGTCAATGTAGCCTATCAGAAGCTTTCTAAACCCATGACATCTATTTTCTGGAATTTTCCAAGCTGTTTTTAAAGGCACAG
>NC_036875.1:28301276-28302557 GCF_002910315.2 Salvelinus sp. IW2-2015
CAGAACAACGACAAATTCATGAGGAGTTGAATGAATTAGAAAAAGCTATAAAGGACAATCAAAATCCATTGGTCTCCCCAATTTCTGACCAGGAGCTCTATAAGAAACTTCAGGCCCTCAAATTTTAAAAAGCATGCGGACCTGATGGTATCCTAAATGAGATGCTCAAACTCACTAGTGCAACATTTCAATTGGCTATATTAAAACTGTTAAATTTGATCCTGAGTGTAGGTTATTTCCCTGACATCTGGAATCAAGGACTCATAACCCCAATCTTTAGGAAAGGAGACAAATTTGACCCTAACAATTACAGAGGCATTTGCGTGAACAGTAACCTGGGGAAGGTTTTCTATAGTATTATAAATGTAAGAGTTCTAAACTTCCTTAACAAGCACAATGTCTTGAGTAAAAGAGAAATTTGATTTTTACCAGAACATCATATTTACACCCTACACACCCTGATAGAGAAACATGTCCACCAAAAGAATACCAAAATATACGCTTGCTTTATCGACTTCCAAAAAGCATTTGATTCTATTTGGCATACAGGACTGTTCTACAAAGTTATTGAAAGTGGTGTAGGGGGTAAAACAATGTAAAATTTTTATCAATGTATACTGGCAATACGTGCAGCATTGAAATTGGCAAGAAAATAACAGAATTCTTTAACCAGGGGCGGGGCCTTCGCCAGGGTTGCAATCTGAGCCCTGCACACTATTCTAGAAAAATCCTCAGCAATTCAGAGGTTAAATGCCTACTCTTCGCAGATGACCTATGCCTGCTGTCACCCACAGCACATGGCCTACAACAGTGCCTGGACCTGCTAGAGCAGTACTGCCAGACCTGGCCCCTGGCAGTAAACCCCAAAAATACCAAAATAATGATTTTCCAGAGAAGATCCAGATCTCAGGGAATGAGACCAAAGTTCTCAAGTGGTACAAAATATATAGAGTACTGCTCACACTACAATTACTAAGGTTTAAAAATAAGCTCAACTGGACACCTTAATGAGGCAGTGAATGAACTGAGAGAGAATGCATGCAGGGCGTTCTACGCCATTAAAAAACAATAACAAATTGAAATACCTATTAAAATTTGGCTAAAACTAATTGAACCAATTGCACTTTATGGCCGCGAGATGTGGGATCCACTTGCAAAGCAAGATCTCATCAAATGGGACAAACACCCCATTGAAACCCTGCATGCAGAGTAAGATTCTCCTACATGTCCAGAGGAAAACTACAAACAATGCATGCAGGGCAGAATTAGGCCAATATCCAC
>NC_036875.1:28302613-28305275 GCF_002910315.2 Salvelinus sp. IW2-2015
CTGAGTTCACTTAAACCTGTTCTACTAACACACTGAAACCTATGACCCTCATCCAGCTGGTGCCTGGGGCTGAGTTCACTAACCTGTTCTACTAAACACACTGAAGCCTCAGGGACCCTCATCTAGCTGTCCTGGGGCTGAGTTCACTAAAACCTGTTCATACTAACACACTAAAACATCAGCACCAGAACCATCCAATCAATTTCAGAATAACCCAAATTTACAACTCAATCAAAACTTACATGACCTATTTGGGAAACACAAGCCAAACAATGCAAAGCATCTTTGCTCTAAAATCAAACAGCTACCACCGTGGCAAACATATTTAAACGTGGTTACGATCAAAACCTTGAAAAAGTACAGGCTCAGTGAGCAACAGCCTTGCCATTTGAGAAAGGGTAGACACAAGAAAACCTGGCTCCCTGTAGAGGAAAGCTGTGAAACCATGCCACAACAGGCAGAAACCTGAGACGGAGCTGGCATTTCCTGATTAAAAATGTCAAAAAAATATAAAACCAATTAGGTGTCATTTCCCAAATTTGAAACTTGTATTCAAGGTCAAAGACCCTCCGATTGAGGATAGAACTGCCCGTCCTGTTGGGGGAGGCACGCAGAGAGCTTTGTGTTGCAGCGCACTACATTCTGCCTGCCGTAAGATGAGGCGGACAGTGTCTGACGGATCCAACCAACCGCACATGTCCTCTATGACATTGTCATTGTCATGTCATTTCAAGGTAACCACTGATACTGTTACTGATTGTCCTGTGACAAATGTATTGATTTTATTATTATTACAATTATGTTAATTTTGTAAATTAATCAATTCATTTCAAAACTTTCGCATATAATACATTGTTACATCTGCAATAAAAGAAATCCAGAGAAAGAGATGGAGAGAGAATGACGAGGGTGAGAGAGTGGAGAGAGAATGGAGAGGGGTGAGAGAGAATGCGAGGTGACGAGAGATGGAGAGGAGAATGAGAAAGGTGAAAGAGATGGAGAAGAAACGAGAGACAATGAGAGCGAGAGTGAGGAAGAGCTGAGAGGAGAGGCTTAGACGAGGGAGTCATGATTCCTGAGGACCTGGTTAACCCAGACTAGTATTTGTAATAAGTGTAAATGAGGGCAGTGCTGACGGGTAATGCCGACCCTGGAAGAGACGCTGCTGACGCTGCACAGTGTCTGGAGAGACTGGAGACGGGCAGACATGTGACTACAGGGAGGGGGCTAAGAGGAGTGAGGTGGTAGAGGGGTAAGAGGAGTTGAGGTAGGTAGGCGGGTAAGAGGAGGTGAGGTAGGTAGGGGTAAGAGGAGTGAGTAGGTAGGGGTTAAGAGGAGTGAGGTTAGGGTGCCCCAGGACCAGCTGGATGAGGGGACTGAGGCTTCAGTGTGTTAGTAGAACAGGTTTGTGAACTCAGCCCCAGGACCAGCTGGATGAGGGGACTCTTTTCTTTGCTCAGCTCTTGGCATTGCAGGGCTTGGTAATGATATGAGAGGGGCTCACTGTATTTGAGATGTTTCCAAAACTTAATTGCTCTTTTTTGAGTTTTTATTTTTAGTGGATATTGGCCTAATTCTGCCCTGCATGCGTTGCTTGTAGTTTTCCTCTGGACATGTAGGAGAATCTTACAGAACTCTGCATGCAGGGTTTCAATGGGGTGTTTGTGTCACGACTTCTGCTGAAGTCGTTGCCTCTCCTTGTTCGGGCGGTGCTCGGCGGTAGACGTCACCGGTCTTCTAGCCATCATCGATCCATTTTTCATTTTCCATTGGTTTTGTCTTGTCTTCCCACACACCTGTTTTCAATTCCATCCATTACCTGTTGTGTATTTAACCCTCTGTTTCCCCTCATGTCTTTGTCAGAGATTGTTTATTGTTAGTGTTGTGTTTATGTGTATAGGTGCGCGATGCGTGATGCGTGATGCGTCTTCGTACCCATATTTGTTTATGTTCTTTTCTTATGAGTGTTATGGAGCATGTTACTGGAACATTCATTAAAAGACTCCATTTTACACTCCGTTTGACTCTCCTGCGCCTGACTTCCCTGCCACCTATACACGCGACTCTGACAGTTTGTCCCATTTAATGGAATCTTGTTTTGCAAGTGGAACCCACACCTCGCTGCCATGAAGTGCAATTGGTTCAATGACACATTAAATTAGTTTTAGCCAAATTTTAATAGTTATGTCAATTTGAATTTGTTTTTTAATGGCATAGAATGCCCCGCGTGTTTTCTCTCTCAGTTCATTTATTGCCTCATTAAGGTGTCCAGTTGAGCTTATTTCTAAACCTAAGTAATTGTACGTGTGTGCAGTACTCTATATATTTTGTACCAATTGAGAACTTTGGTCTAATTCCCTGAGATCTGTATCTTCTCTGGAAAAATATTATTTTAGTCTTTTTGGGGTTTACTGACAGGGCCCAGGTCTGGCAGTACTGCTCTAGCAGGTCCAGGCTCTGCTGTAGGCCATGTGCTGTGGGTGACAGCAGGCATAGGTCATCTGTGAAGAGCAGGCATTTAACCTCTAAATTGTGGAGACTAACACCAGGGGCTGAGGATTTTTCTAGAATAGTGGCCAATTCGTTGATGTAAATATTGAAGAGTGCAGGGCTCAGATTGCAACCCTGGCGAAGGCCCCGCCCCTCGTTAAAGAATTCTGTT
>NC_036875.1:28307030-28371635 GCF_002910315.2 Salvelinus sp. IW2-2015
TTTTTAGTTAGAGTGGCGATATCTGCTGTCCCACGTTGTTCTATGGGTGAGATTAGGCAGATGTTAGAGAACAACAGATGGCCTGAAAAACTAAAGAAAGCTTTTCCCCTCAGTGATTCCCTGAAAAATCTTGGTCGTTTTTAGATTCACGGTAGTGTACACTGGTGGTGGCACAGCGCAATTTGTGTCCTCCGGCGCAGCTTGCTTTGGAACATTTCCCTGGGCCTGGAAATGGCACGTCTCTTCTTCAAGGGGTGGAAGATCTCCTCTGAGTAATTTCGGGGAATTCTGAGGGGGATATTATATTGCGCAAAGGAACACATTTCATTTTGTTTCTACATAAAAAGTACAAAGTTATTTTCAGTTTTAACCAAATGTTGATATTTAACCCAATTTTGAGGGATCAAATTTATGATTTTTGTCCCAGTCTTAGTTGCGGATGTGTACCAAATTATCCCAATCCTCCAGAGTCCTCTGCCTCTCTTTTGATGCGAGAGTTTTGCTCGTTTCTGTAGAGGCACAATACCCTCTGTAGCCTGTGGGACAGTTGAGTGACAATGTAGCTTCACACCATGTCTCCCTACAGAATTGATGACATCTTTAAGTGTCTCTCGTTGAACTTCAGTCGCTAAAACTCTTTCATTCCCAAGAATGATGATTAGCCCTGGAAGTGTTCCACATGCTAGGAACTGATTGACGGTTGCAATTTCATATTGCTAATAAAGACTTGAAAGAATACAGTCATAAAATACCCAGTATTACTAGCTCTACCGAACGTATGTTGTTAGTCGTGGAGACTTAAACAAGTGATAGCAACAGTCAACAATAAACAGTATGATCAGAGTTTACCATTATGAGTTCTCTCTGAGGAAGTTGTACGTTACAACCTACGCCAAATAGATTAAACTCCAGTTTTCCACAATTCCTGACATTTTATCCTAGTAAAAATTAACCTGTTCTTAGGTCAGTTAGGATTCACCCACTTATTTGAAGAATGTGAATGTCAGAATAATAGTAGCGAGAATTGATTTATTTTCAGCTTTTATGGTTCTGAGTTCACGTCAACAGATCCCAGTGGTTGGTCAGAGTTTACATAACACTCAATAGTTGCTAATATATCATGTAGAATTTCCTTTAAATTGTTAACTTGGGTCAAAACCTTCAGGTAGCCTTACCACAAGCCTTCGCACAATAAGTGGGTGAATTTTTGGCCCATTCCTGCTGACAGAGGGCTTGATTATCTGGCAACATATAGTCAGGTGTTGTAGGCCTTCCCTTGTGCGTGCGCACACGCCTTTTTCAGTTCTTTGCCCCACAAATTTTTCTATGGGATTAATAGGTCAGGCGTGGCTTTTACTTGTGCTCCTCGACCGCCAAAAGTGTAGATGGCCACCCGCGAGATTACCTTGACTTTGTTGACCCTTTAGCATTTTGCCACCAACTATTGGAAGTTTGTCTCAAGATATGGTCTCAGAAGACGTGCTTCAATATATCCACATAATTTGTTCCTAGCCTTTCATGGTAGTTGCCATGCCTTTTTTTGTGAAGTTCGTCACCGCAGCCTCTCCTTGCGGAGACATACAGCCACTTCCAAATATCGTGATGTCTGGCCACGCGCGCCCCGTACCTCGAGCCGGGTTTTGGATGGTGTATTCTTCGTGTCTTGAAGCGCTCCCCTTTGTTTTCCCTCAAACATGTTAGACGTATTGGTCCATGTGATGGCCGAAGCAGTTCTTATTTTTGGTGTCCCATTCAGTACCTGATGAAGGGACCTCGACTCGTTCTCTCTGAGACAAGAAAAGGTTGACGACCTTTGGTCCCCAAGAGTGCTAGCTGCCAAAAGGCGCGTTCGGATAGATCTGGCTTTTTCATAGCGCGGTTTTGAGACAGGGTGGCTTCTTTCCTTGCGGTTTGCAGGCCCTTATCAGCGAGTGGATCATGTCGATATAGGACTGATTTACTCTCGGTATAGATAATTTGTGTACCCTGTTTCCTCCTTAAACGACCATACGTTCACAAACGTCCTTTTGCTGTTCTTCGTAGGAACTCATTGAAATATTGCAACTTTTTCGCACATAATGTACGTTACATCCTCACATAAGTGAAGAACCAAAGAACGTCGCTCTCCTTGCATTCGCTCTGAGCGGTAAACCGAGCCACAAATAACGATGATAGATGGCTGCGTCGGTCCCATGGTGTTTTATAACTTTGCGTACTCATTGGTTGTACAGATGAACTCCGGGTACCTTCAGGCGTTTGGAAATTGCTCCCAAGGATGAAACCAGACTTGTGGAGAGGTCTACAACTTTCTCTTTCTGACATACAATGGTACTATGGGCACTCGTTTTTACCCTTTAGATTCTATCCGCCCCATCCAGATGTCAAGCAAAAAAAGAGGACCACCTGTAGTAATTGAGGAGGTGTAGCAACTATGAAAATCAACATCAACAAGTACCACCTCGCAATTGGAAGCTCGGAAATGATTTTCAAGTAGGCCTATCAGAAGCTTTCTGAAGCCATTACATAATTTCTGGGGAATTTCCAAGGCGCTTTTTAATTAAGGAAAATCAAGTTCAACTTATGTATGTAAACTTCTGACCCCACTGGAATTGTTGATACAAGTTGAAATAAGTTGAAATAATCTGGTCTGTAAACAATTGTTGGGAAAATTACTTTGTTCATAGCATAAAGTAGATGTCCCCCATGCAATAACATCGGATCTTGCCTAATCGTATTTAGGTTTTGTGAACAAGAAATTTATTGTGGAGTGGTTGAAAAACGAGTTTTAAGTGGGAACTCCAACCTGAAGGTGTATGTAAACTTCCGACTTTCAACTGAATTAGGTACACTGCGGTTCAATTTTTAGATAACCACCATAAAAATCAACCAGCAATCCTAGATTCTAAATGGAAATGAAATATTCTTATTTAATACTTTTTTCGGTGTTTGAGAGCATTAGATATAGAATGTTTCTAGACAACAAAAATCCAAAACAACCACAAAATATACTACTCAAGGTGGGGAAATCCAAATATTAGAATCCACACAACGATGTGGAGGTCTGATCATTTGGGAGTCACGACTCAAAATTAGACTGGAAAAAACCCACACTACAGGCTGATCCAACTTTGGATGTAATGGTCCTTAAAACAAGTCAAATAGGCTCAGTAGTGTGTTGTTGCCTCCACGTGCCTGGTATAGTAGGCCTCGCCTTACAAAAAGACTGAGGCAATGTGGCTCCCTGATGAGTGGCGGATGGTCTCCTGACGGATCTCCCGTCCCAGACCTGGACTAAAGCATCTGCCAACTCCCTGGGACCGTCCGTGTGGTGCATACGGTACGTTCAACCCCGATGCCGCTACAGTTGTTGGTGGATTGAGCGAGACATGATGTCCCAGAATGTGCTCAATTTGGACTTCAGGTCTGGGAAACGGGCGGGGCCCAGTCCATAGCATCAATGCTTTCCTTCTTGCAGGAACTTGCTGACCCACACTCCAGCCACATGAGGGTCTAGCATTGTCTGACATTAGAGGAACCCAGGGCCAACCGCACCCAGCATTTATGGTCTCACAAGGGGTCTGAGGATCTCATCTCGGGACTTAATGGCAGTCAGGGCTACCTCTGGCGAGCACAATGGAGGGCTGTTGGGCCCCCCAAAGAAATTTGCCACCCCACACCATGACTGACCCACCCCAAACCGGTCAATTGCTGGAGGATGTTGCACGGCAGCAGAACGTTCTCCACGCGTCTTCCAGGAACCTCTGTACGTCTGGGTCACATTGTGCTCAATGTGAAACCTGACTTTCATCTGTGAAGAGCCACAGGGCGCCAGTGGCGAACTCTTGGCCAAATCTCTAGGTGATTCGTCTCCCGGCAAGAATGGCAGGATACGTAAACGCACTGAACACAGTGAATCTGGGCTGTTAAAGTCACAACGCCCCAGGGCTGTGACGTCGGCGCCCTCATTACCCCACCCTCCATGGAGACGTTCCTGGTTTTGCTGATCCGTGTGGATGCGAGTCGTACACTTGTTTGACAAGCCAGTAACGAGCTTATTCGCTACAACTCTTAGTGGTGGCCCTGTGTGCTGGTGGGGAGGTCAATTTTGCAGAGGCTACTGGTGCAGTGTGTCTTCCCTGTCTTCTTCCTGTGTCCAACATAGAAGAGGCGGAATTCTAATCTAGCGAGCGGTCGCTGCTTGGCTGGTTGTTCGGGCCCTTTCCTACGGCCTCCTACACAGTCTCCTTGAGTATTGGCCTGTCTCAGCTATGTGTAAGTGCCTCCATGCTCAACCTGGACACTACGCTGACGAGCAACACAGGCAAAACTCTTCTTTGCCACAGCTCGCATTGATGTGCCGTGGCCTAGGTGCCCTAATGAGCCTCCACTCCTGCTAAGCGCACGTGCTCGTGTCTGTGACGTCGTAAGACTGCCCTCTCAGCTCACCACTAAGAGTGAAAGCACCGCCAGCATCAAAAGTGACCAAAACATCAGCCAGGGAAGCAAACAGGAACTGAGAAGTAGGTCTGTGAGTCTCGAGCCGACCTGCAGGGAACGCACTCCATAATTTTATTCGCGTGCTGGTCTCTAGGGGTCTATCTCAGGCGGTTGTCCTTGCCTAATTGTGGCCTATAATTATCTAGACCGTGTGTCTATTCGCGTATTTGCACAACAGCAGTGAATGTGGTCAGATTCAGTGTTTGCTTCCTTTAAGGAAGACCAGATAATATGATTTCACAGCAAGTGTGTATTGAATTTTGGAGCTACCATTGTTGTCTCTAGTTTATAAGTGTGTGCCCAATTTATTTCTTTTCTCTGAGAGCGGAGCTTGGTATTATGTGTGCTATGTATATTGACAAAAGCCTCAACTTTTCTGTCAGTCACAGTGTAGATGGTGTGTGTGGGTTGTTGTGTTGTGTGTGTGTTGTGTGCTGCTCAGGCTGTGGGTGAATATGGAAGGGATCTGTTGCAGCTCTGTCGAAGCCAGGGTCTGTACTTTGTTAATGCTAGGTTACAGGGGGACTCTTTGGGGAGATTCACCTATTGCTCACCTCTTGGCCACAGCACAGTAGACTATATGATTACAGACATTGACCCTTTCTCTCTCAGCTCATTCACTGTCAAGCCACTAACACCTCTGTCTGATCACAGCCAAATTACATTGTTCCTCAAAAGAACAGACATGGAAACAACCACACATTCACAGCCCAGTAAGGTACAACATCAGAAATTCATACAGATGGGCCCAAAACAGCACAGAAGAATACTAGAAAGTAACCTGTAACCAAAAAATCCAAACACTCAAAATATTTTTTAAAAGACCACAGATGACAACTGGTTTGATGCAGATTGTAAAATTACAATCCAACCAAAAGCACAGAGACCCAAATAATGGTGAATTACGCCTTCATTACTGTGAGACTTTAAAATTATAAAAACGTACACTCAGAACCAAAAAAGCACAGTGCAACAGTGCAAAAGCTGACACTAATTGAGTAGTCCATAAACACAAACAACTTCTGGCAAAATTGGGGGATAAAACGACAAGAAACTAAATGAGAGGAATTAGCGATACAAAATGGTGACATATGGACAACCCATTTTATAACACTCTGCAACACCGTTCAAATTGACACAAACACAGAACAATGCCAAATTCATGAGAAGTTGAATGGATTAGAAAAAGCTATAAAGGACAATCAAAATCCATTGGACTCCCCAATTACTGACCAGGAGCTCTATAAGAAACTTCAGGCCCTCAAATTTAAAAAAAGCATGCAGACCTGATAGTATCCTAAAGGAGATGCTGAAACCCACTAGTGCAAAATTTCAATTGGCTATATTAAAACTGTTTAATTTGATCCTGAGTGTAAGTTATTTCCCTGATATCTGGAATCAAGGACTCATAACCCCAATCTTTAAGAACAGAGACAAATTTGACCCTAACAATTACAGAGGCATTTGTGTGAACAGTAACCTGGGGAAGGTTTTCTGTAGTATTATAAATGTAAGAGTTCTAAACTTCCTTAATAAGCACAATGTCTTGAGTAAAAGCCAAATTGGATTTATACCAAAACATCGCACAACTGATCATATTTGCACCCTACTCTGATAGATTAATATGTCCACCAAAATAATAGCAAAATATACACTTGCTTTCTTCCGAAAAGCATTTGATTCTATTTGGCATACAGGACTGTTCTACAAAGTTATTGAAAGTGGTGTACAGGGTAAAACATATTACATAATTAAATCAATGTATACTGGCAATACGTGCAGCATTAAAATTGGCAAGAAAATAACAGAATTCTTTAACCAGGGACGGGGCCTTCGCCAGGGTTGCAATCTGAGCCCTGCACTCTTCAATATTTACATCAACGTATTGGCCACTATTCTAGAAAAATCCTCAGCCCCTGGTGTTAGTCTCCACAATTCAGAGGTTAAAAGCCTACTCTTTACAGATGACCTATGCCTGCTGTCACCCACAGCACATGGCCTACAGCAGAGCCTGGACCTACTAGAGCAGTACTGCCAGACCTGGGCCCTGCCAGTAAACCCCAAAAAGACTAAAATAATGATTTTCCAGAGAAGATCCAGATCTCAGGGAATTAGACCAAAGTTCTCAATTGGTACAAAATATATAGAGTACTGCACACACTACAATTACTTAGGTTTAAAAATAAGCTCAACTGGACACCTTAATGATGCAGTGAATGAACTGAGAGAGAAAGCACGCAGGGCATTCTACGCCATTAAAAAACAAATTGAAATTGAAATACCTATTCAAATTTAGCAAAAAATAATTGAATGTGTCATTGAACCAGCAAGGTGTGGGGTCTACTTGCAAAACAAGATTTCACCAAATGGGACAAACACCCCATTGAAACCCTACATGCAGATTCTCCTACATGTCCAGAAGAAAACTACAAACAATGCATGCAGGGCAGAATTATGCCAATATCCACTAATAATAAAAACTTTTAAAAAAGCAATTAAGTTTTTGGAAACATCTCAAATACAGTGAACCCCTCTCATATCATTACTAAGCCAAGCAATGCCAAGAGTTGAACAAAGAAAATAGTCCCATCATCCATCTGGTCTTGGGGCTGAGTTCACAATCCTGTTCTACAATCCTGTTCTACTAACGCACTGAAGCCTCAGGACCAGAACATCCAATCAATCAGAATAAAACTAATTACAACACAGTCAAAACAAAACTACATTGCTTATTGGGAAACGCAAGCACAAAGCAAAAATCTGGCCCTAAATCGACAGTACACCGTGGCTAACTATTTGACCTTGGTTACTGATCAAAACCTTAAAGAAACCTTGACAAAGTACAAGCTCAGTGAGCACAATCTTACCATTGAGAAGGGTAGACACAGGAAAATCTGGCTCCCTGTAGAGGAAAGGCCGTGCAACCACTGCACAACAGTAGAACCTGAAACAGATCTGCATTTCCTGACAAAATGTAAAAAATATAAAACAATTAGAGTGTCATTTCCCCAAATTTGAAACCCTCATTCAAAGTTTCAAAGACCTCTCTGATGAGGATAGACTACCCATCCTGTTGGGGGAGGACGCAGCGAGCTGTGGGTTGGCAGCGCACTACATTGCTGCCTGCCATAAGATGAGGGACAGTGTCTGACAGACCAATCAACCTGCACATTTCCTCTACTGTATGCTTATTGTTATTGTTCAATGTATGGTTATTTTGACCCTTGGTTATTGTTACTGTTGTCCTGTTGACAATTTTTATTATTATTTTAATATTGTAAATATCCAAAGTAAGCTTTGGCAATATGTACATTGTTACGTCATACCAATAAAGCAAAGTGAATTGAGAGAAAGAGAGAGAATGACAGAGAAAGAGAGATAATGACAGAGAGAGAGATAATGAGAGAGAGAGTGTAACTTACCGAAGGAGAGCAGGACATGTTTGTTGAGTTGTTGGCCAATAGCATATTCCATGGTCAAGCTCGTCGACCAAACCACACCTATCATTATCATATTTCCCAGGATGCTCTATTGCAGTTAGATTTCTTAAAAATAGTTTGTTTCCATATCTGTGTTTTTGCATGTACATTGATTGATTTATTAATATATTAATTCATTTTATGCTACACAAAGATAAATAACATACTTTTTTCTAAACTAATCCAATCTGTAAATTGGATTTATTGCACCGTTACTGAAATGGTTGTTCCCGATTAGCTGGTTTAGGTAGTCTCAATTATTCTTCTTTCTAATCCTGACAGTCATTCTAAATGTAAATTGTGGGTGAATAAAAGTCCATGGTCCAAAACACAGTAAAGGCTGGCCACCAGAGAAAACACAACAAAGGCTGGTCACTAGACTACGCTGGTCTATGCTATTTTTTTCAGCAGGTTACAGTACAGTATATCTGTTTATCAAAGTAAGGTGGATAACACCTTGGTCCTGCTTTCTGACATTCCCCTCAGGTCTTGATGTGCRTGGTGTGTCCAAGCAGCAGACTAATGAAGATCAGTAGTTTATATGAAAATCATTCCTGCATGTMTCGTCCTGGCCCTAAAGCTGATCTGGGTACTGATCATCTGAGTAGAGATGTGTTCATATCATTCCATAATTACAGTTCCTCTTGTTGTCCTGCTGTTGATGTACTCATGTTTGGATTTGATTACATTTATATGAGGTGACTGAAAGACACAATGTCTCTTTTTCATGTGAATGTTTGTGCTTATGTTTCCATGTAGAGATTCAGCTGGTGGTGTTCAGTTCATCAGTTCTCCCCATTGATCAATAGCTCTACTAAAACAAGTTTAGCGTCATCCTTAACCCTATCAGAGTGTGAAAAGTTATCGAATAGAGATGAAGCAAGGTTTATTCAAACAACAATCACAATTACAAAACATGATAATGGTCATCCCTTAATTAAGTGAAAAGCGCATTGAAGATGAGCAGTTCCATTCTAGCCTTATGTGTAGTATAGAACAACACATTTGACCTCGACAAGTTCAGCAAGCTCAATTATTTTACCCTACATCCAAGAACAAAACACAAATCTTAACTCTCCAATTTTAAGATTAATCTATAACTTTTAAATATGACGTAATATTATCAGAATGAGAAATCAGTGGTTATAAACTGAGGAACTGACGTCTGTGAAGTCACAGCTGGTTTGGCCCCATTGTACCATTGTTGCACAGCAGTCTTTCTGTTGCACTATTTCCTAGTAGTTTTACTGGGCTCTTCTGGTTAATGATGAGACTGGAGAAAGGGGTGGCTGCTGATCTGGACCATTGACCAATCTCTGGTGAATCCTTTAGACCTCTGAGCCAGGGCTTTTGCCAGTTGTACCTGTGTTGACTTTGGGCAGAGTTGTGTCTTTAGAGTTGCCAACTGCTCCTGTTTTGAGTTTGGGCGTGGCCATCTTGTCTTGCTTGAGTGTCATGCGCTCCTTATCAGGGATATTGCCAACCGCACCTGATTTGAGATTGAATCTGACCTGCTCCTTGAACACAATCGCCTTGCGTTGCTCACGGGCTTTCTTATAGTTAAAGTAGTGACCTAAGCCATTGCTGACACTCTCCATGACACCCTGTGCTATGGCTCTGAAGTTACGAGACTGCTCTTCCTTCTCGCACTTGGCCTCCTCCTTCTCTCTCAGGCTCTGTATCTCCTCCTTCATGGCTGCCTCTTTCTCTGTGAAGCCCTTAGCCATCAGCTTTTCCTGCTCATGGAGCTTGCTATCTAGCGCTCTCTCCAACTCCTGTTGCGTCTCCTTCGCCTCCTGGACCATCTTAGCCTAGAATCACAGAGGGACAACATAACAAGCAAGCTGCATCTTCTCAAAGACTACTGTGTTTACCTTCATCAATTACTACAATCTATCTGTGGTTATAGTTAAAAATATATAATTTTATGAGACATGATATACTATAGGTTCCCAGTGTCCATACATACCTCTAGCTGACAGATTCCCTCCTGATGGCTCCTCTCCCTCTCCTGGATCAGTTTCTCTAACTGGTGCTGTTTCTCGGCCTCCATCTTCACTGCCTGTTCAGCCAGGGCTCTCTTCTCTTGCTCCTCTGTGTCAGAAAAGACAGTAGCCAATGGCTATTTCTCATGTGCAAACTGATTGATTCCTGGTCTGAAAACCATTTGAACACCAAAATGTGGCCCAGTATCTGAGATAAAAGTAAGAGGATTGATGTCTTTCATTTTTGCATTGTTGTCTTCCTGTTTTTCTCTTTTGTTAATTTTGTTGGTGGCTTGGGGGGGTGACGTCTTGGATGGTTAAGAGGCATCTGTCGGGAAAATGTGGGGGGATCTTGGAGGGTTAGCGGTTGGGAGCTTGGGCCAGTGGCCGATAGGTGGCTGGTTCAGGTCCCCATTTTGACTTGGTGGAAGACCTGTCGACGTGCCCTTGGGCGGTGCTTGGACCCTGGTTGATATTGTGGGTCACTGTGGATGGGAGTCTGTTAGATGACTGAATGTAATGCAAATGTTGAGCGGCTTCACTGCAGGTAGATTGTATGTTCAATAAAAATATATAATAACAAAAAGAGGTGCGTGGCGTCAGGCCACAAAGGCATAAATGGTGTTTTCCAGATGCGAGTCAGTAACAGACTACTACTACTTACATTAACACTAAAAGATTCAAAGTGGATTCAAAACAATTTATTTATAAACTGAAATGCATTTTATATACAACTTCAAATGATAATATCCAAATTAATCATATTTTGCTTCAATAGACAACGTTCTCAAAGAATATAATACCATAAAAAGAAGACTGAACAAAAATAGAAACGCAACATGTAAAGTGTTGGTCCCATATTTCACAAGCTGAAATAAAATATCTCAGAAATTTTCCATACACATAAAAAGCTTCTTTCTCTCAATTTCTTGGCACAAATTTGTTACATCCCTGTTAGTGAGCATTTCTCCTTTGCCAAGATAATCCATCCACCTGACAGGTGCGGCATATCAAGAAGCTGATTAAACAGCATGATCATTACAGAGATGCACCTTGTGCTAGGAACAATAAAAGGCCACTCAAATGAGCAGTTGTCACACAACACAATGCCATAGATGTCTGAAGTCGAGGGAGCATGCAATTGGCATGCTGATTGCAGGAATGTCCACCAGAGCTGTTGCCAGAGAATTGAATGTTCATTTCAGTATGTCTAACCGGCCTCAACACCGCAGACCACATGTAACCACACCAGCCCAGGACCTCCACATCCACTTTCTGCACAAACTGTCTCAGGGAAGCTCATCTGCATGCTCGTCGTCCTCAACAGGGTCTTGACCTGACTGCAGTTTGGCCACCTTCGATGACCACTGGCATGCTGGAGAAGTGTGCTCTTCACGGATGAATCACAGTTTCAACTGTACAGGGCAGATGGCAGACAGCATGTAGGGTGTCGTGTTGGCGAGCGGTTTGCTGATGTCAACATTGTGAACAGAGTGCCCCATGGTGGCGGTGGGGTTATGGTGTGGGCCAGCATAAGCAACGGAAAACAAACACAATTGCATTTTATCGATGGCAAGTTGAATGCACAGAGAAACTGTGACGAGATCCTGAGGCCCATTGTCCTACAATTCATCTGCGGCCATCACCTCATGTTTGAGCATGATATAATGCACGGCCCAATGTCGCAAGGATCTGTACACAATTTTTGGAAGTTGAAAATGTCCCAGTTCTGGGATGCTCTGGATCGACATTGTGTTCCAGTTCCTGCCAACATTCAGCAACTTCACACAGCTATTGAAGAGGAGTGGGACAATATTCCTGTCAYGCCYTGACCTTAGAGATCCTTTTAATTCTCTATATGGTTAGGTCAGGGTGTGACTAGGGTGGGCAATCTATGTTTTCTATTTCTTTGTTGGCCGGGTATGRTTCCCAATCAGAGGCAGCTGTCTATCGTCGTCTCTGATTGGGGATCATACTTAGGCAGCCTTTTTTCYACCTTAGTTTGTGGGATCTTGATTTTGTATAGTTGCTGTGTAGCCTGCAGAACTTTACGTTCGTTTTGTCTTTTATTGTTTTTTCGGTGTTCATTTGTAATAAAAGTAAGATGYTCGCCWACCACGCWGCACCTTGGTCTAATTCTTCCATCAACGAGCGTAACAATTCCACAATCAATGGACTGATCAACTCTATGCAAAGATGTGTTGTGCTGCATGAGGCAAATGGTGGTCACACCAAATATTGACTGGTTTTCTGGTCCACATACTACCTTTTTTTTAAGGTATCTGTGACCAACAGATGCATATCTGCATTCCCAGTCATGTTAAATCCATAGATTAGGGCCTAATGAATTTATTTCAGTTGATTGATTTCCTTAAATGTAATTCAGTAAAATCTTTGAAATTGTTGCGTTTATATTTTTGTTCAGTGTATATTATGATTGCAGAAAAGTCTTAGTTATAGTCTAGAAATGTTTTTATTAAAGCCTCTAGATTTAAGCGCTATACTAGTACAGTGATAATTTCACCAAAACCTGTAAATACATATACTGTATGAGAAAAATAATACATYACTCTTGCATATAAAGCTTATACTGATACTAAGCATGGCTATCAACTTCACTTTTCGCTTTACATTGCTTGATAAAGCTAACAAATGTGTACATGCTCAGGTAATACACAATGTTTCTACTTCATAAAAGCTCCCCTCATGAGCTTATATTGAAAGAAAGTGTTGGCAGCGTCCAATCCAAATCGAAGAACAGGCATGACTGTAGACTCAAGGAAACCACCTCCTTCCTTCTCAGGTGTGTTGCTCTTCTTGAACTCCTCTATCTCCTGTCTCAYTAAGTCAGCCTTCTCCTTGTGGCCCTTCTCCAGCAGATCCTTCTGCTCCTGCAYYTTGCAMTCCAAGGCCCTGTGGAAGTCCCGTTCCTGTTGCTTCATCTCCTYCTTCATCTTCTCTTCCATCTGCTTCAACTTCTCGTCTTTGCTTCTGCGATCGTCCTCCATGGTGCGCTCCATCTCCAACCGTTTCTCTTCAGCAGCCTTCTTCTCCTGCTCCAGCACAGCTGATCTCTCCTTCTCCTCTGCATGGTCCAAAGGAAGAGTTGAGGTAGGAAAACACTCTACCTTCTGGACTACTCATATGCTCTCTCATATGAAGTCAACAGACAGCCCCTGATCTTTTCCATGTTCTGGAGTAGGCCATAACTTTTAGATTACTCTTTCAAACATCCCAGGTCTATGTTGACTTCGTGCAAGATTATCACCAATTTATTGTGAGAAGTCACTCCAACCAGAAACCTGAATGCAACCAGATAATAACATCCCAATGGTATATTTTGGACTTACCGTGGATCTTTTTCTCATTTTCGGTCAATTTTTTGTCAGCTTGTAGGATGGAATTCTTCTCTAGACTCTTCTCCCTCAGGAACTGCTCAAGAATCTCCTCAGCCTGCAGAAAATACCCCAAAAGGCCACATGTTTTATCATTGGTTGATGGCAATCTGTTTCTGGTATGATGCTGCAGATRGAAGCTAATGTGCATCATAACAGTAACAGAGGTTGATAGAAACAGCAATCCATCTACGAAATTGAAAGTAAGTGGATCGGCCTGAAAGATGAGAACAGCTCCAGTGTTTAATATGGATTTTTTGATGAATGTTTCAGCCCTAGAAAGGATTCTTACCCTAACTCCTTTATCAGGCTCGGCCCGGTACTGTGCCACCATGTTGTCATGGTGATTGCAGTAAAGCTCATATCCTCCAGGTGTGGTGTAGATCCCCTCCTTAATCTTCTGGGCCATCGGAGCAGACAGCTTCTCCAGAAGGGCYGCACACTTCTTCTCTGAGGCATCCTCGTTCTGRATGAGAAGGWCAGCGTAGTGCTTTGCAATGGCCACCTGCAGGAGTCAAGACTGTTTTAGGGAAGVATTTGTAAAAAGTGGTCCTTGACAGAGTTAAGAACTAAGGCAGTGTTTGTACCAGGCACAGATCTGAAATGATGACCCTTACCGCCAACGCTTTCAAGAAATCCCCATTTTYRTCTTTGAAGGATCGTTTCATGAAAGCCTGCGTGGCCTGGTGGTCTGAGCGGAGGTGATGAGCTGAAATCTGACCCATGTCCACAGGGAATAAGGCCTTCACCTCCTCCATGCCCCTCTGGTATACTACCTGGCCCTCATCCACAGCAGCCTGGTTCTCAATTTGAGCCATGGCCAGCACCGCATTCTCCAGACAGGGCACAGAGCCTTTGGCTATGGTCTCCACATAGGTGTTAACCAAGTGGCCGAGCACTGCAATCAGATAGAGGCGGGAAGAAAAATATAAGTGTATACATTTGGTGGTACAATAACATAGGCTACATTGTTTTTATTTTTTTATTACACCTTTATTTAACCAGGTAGGCTAGTTGAGAACAAGTTCTCATTTACAACTGCGACCTGGCCAAGATAAAGCAAAGCAGTGCGACACAAACAACAACACAGAGTTACACATGGAATAAACAAGCGTACAGTCAATAACACAATAGAAAAAAAAGAAAGTCTATATACAATGTGTGCAAATGGCATGAGGAGGTAAGGCAATAAATAGGCCATAGTAGCGAAGTAATTACAATTTAGCAAATTAACACTGGAGTGATAGATGTGCAGATGATGATGTGCAAGTAGAAATACTGGTGTGCAAGAGCAGAAAACAATATGGGGATGAGGTAGGTAGATTGGATGGGCTATTTACAGATGGGCTATGTACAGCTGCAGCGATCGGTTAGCTGCTCAGAGAGCTGATGTTTAAAGCTAGTGAGGGAAATATAAGTCTCCAGCTTCAGCAATTTGTTCCAGTTATTGGCAGCAGAGAACTGGAAGGAAAGGCGGCCAAAGCAAGTGTTGGCTTTGGGGATGACCAGTGAGATATACCTGCTGGAGTGCGTGCTACGAGTGGGTGTTGTTATCGTGACCAGTGAGCTGAGATAAGGCGGAGCTTTACCTAGCAAAGACTTATAGATGACCTGAAGCCAGTGGGTCTGGCGACGAATATGTAGCGAGGGCCAGCCGACGAGAGCATACAGGTCGCGGTGGTGGGCGGTATATGGGGCTTTGGTGACAAAACGGATGGTACTGTGATAGACTCCATCCAATTTGCTAAGTAGAGTGTTGGAGGCTATTTTATAGATGACATTGCCGAAGTCGATGATCGGTAGGATAGTCAGTTTTACGAGGGTATGTTTGGCGGCGTGAGTGAAGGAGGCTTTGTTGCGAAATAGGAAGCCGATTCTAGATTTCATTTTGGATTGGAGATGTGTAATATGAGTCTGGAAGGAGAGTTTACAGTCTAGCCAGACACCTAGGTATTTGTAGTTGTCCACATATTCTAAGTCAGAACCGTCCAGAGTAGTGATGCTAGTCAGGCAGGCGGGTGCGGGCAGCGAACGGTTGAAAAGCATGCATTTGGTTTTACTAGCTTTTAGGAGCAGTTGGAGGCCATGGAAGGAGTATTGTATGGCATTGAAGCTCGTTTGGAGTTTGTTAACACAATGTCCAAAGAAGGGCCAGATGTATACAGAATGGTGTCGTCTGCGTAGAGGTGGATCAGGGAATCACCCGCAGCAAGAGCGACATCGTTGATATATACAGAGAAAAGAGTCGGCTCGAGAATTGAACCCTGTGGTATCCCCATAGAGACTGCCAGAGGTTCGGATAACAGGCCCTCCGATTTGACACACTGAACTCTGTCTGAGAAGTAGGCGAGGCAGTAATTTGAGAAACCAAGGCTGTTGAGTCTGCTGATAAGACAGAGTCGAAAGCCTTGGCCAGGTCAATGAATACGGCTGCACAGTACTGTCTTTTATCAATGGCGGTTATGATATCGTTTAGTACCTTGAGCATGGCTGAGGTGCACCTGTGACCAGCTCAGAAACCGGACTGCACAGCGGAGAAGGTACAGTGGGATTCGAAATGGTCAGTGATCAGTTTATTAACTTGGCTTTCATAGACTTTAGAAAGGCAGGGCAAGATGGATATAGGTCTGTAACAGTTTGGGTCTAGAGTGTCACCCCCTTTGAAGAGGAGGATGACCGCGGCAGCTTTCCAATCTTTAGGGATCTCGGACAATACGAGAGGTTGAACAGACTGGTAATAGGGGTTGCAACAATGATGGCGGATAATTTTAGAAAGAGAGGGTCCAGATTGTCTAGCCCAGCTGATTTGTACGGGTCCAGGTTTTGCAGCTCTTTCAGAACATCTGCTGTCTGGATTTGGGTGAAGGAGAAGCTGGGGAGGCTTGGGCAAGTAGCTGCGGGGGGTGCGGAGCTGTTGGCCGGGGTTGGGGTAGCCAGGAGGAAAGCATGGCCAGCCATAGAGAAATGCTTATTGAAACATTCAATGCCTCTGTGCAGAATCTGCTGATATTTGACTTACTTCTCCCGGTAACTTTGTGGCCCCCTTTGACAGTTTTTGTACGGCTCTCCTGGAAAATGAAGCGGCAGAAAGTATCTGCAACCTTTCGGAAGCTTCCACACAGGCCAGCCTCGTCCATGGAATCCAGGTGGGGCATGTTGGCAGGAGTTGTAGGGGTGGGGAATACAAAGCACTTGCGCGAGGGGAAGTAGTTCCTGATGCACTCTCGTGGGAGGTTGTACATCAGATTCTTTTTACCCCCACCTGAATGATAGTCAGCATTCACCATTACAGTTGACATTACTCTATTTTTAGGGCTGGTTTCCCAGACACAGACTAGGCCTTGTCCTGGACACAAAAAGTGTGTTCAATGGAGAATCTCGTCTGGAGGCCTAATCTGTGTCTGGGAGACCGGCCCTTTGTTCACCATCCAAACACACAATCATTAACAGACACGCATATACAGAGATATGATTAAATTAACATGAGGCAGAAGACTTTGTGACCAATAAACAAACTGGATAAAATAATTGTCACTTGATTTATGAGTCTGTTTGATTATGAGTCTAATCCTACAATACATTTGCATAGGAATGATTTTAGAACGTGTAATTTAGCAAGTGTCAGAGCAAATATCAATCTTCTTGTTTTTCAACCTCTTTGTTCTTGTGAGAATGATTGTTCCAATTGTATAAATGTTCTTGGGGAGCACTATTCTAGAGACATTGTGCACAGTTGATCATTGGGGTGGTGGCTAATGCTAATGTCACCTTTTCTGAGCTCCAGGGAATGCTCCAGATACTCATCTTCGGTGACGTTTCTGCCGTCGATCTCGAGTAGTAGAGTGAAATCTCTGATGGCCCACACAAAATTCGGAAAGAACTGCACAAACTGGGCGTCCCCTCCTTCCTCGTCATCGTGAGAGGATGAAGCTGCACTGGAAGAATTCACCTTGATCCGCTCTGTCAGCTCACTCACATATCTATAGGGCCGGTTGAGGATTGACTGATAAAAGCTACCAAAGTTCAAAAAAATACTTTGCGTCTGCATTGACATGTGCCTGCTACGGTTGTATAAGGACTTGCTATACAACASTTATAGCATACGAGCAGTTTCAGTTTCTAATTGAATGGACTGCGTCTACATGCACCGAGTAACCCCTAAGGGAATGGATCCAACAAAGTACAGTGTGTTGAACATTCTGCAAACACGTAATTAATGCTGTCAGTAACACAATATATTGGTCCGGGTCTACAAGGACATTTTGCTCAGCATCCAATAGATATACAAACATACAGCACTTTCACTTTCAATATGAGAGGGAGTTCCAAGAAATGGCCCGGTTGGGGGAAATATCCCCTGTCCTGTTAAAGTCAACAGGAGAGGAAACAGGGGAGGTTTGCCATGGGGAAATAGATATTGGTTTAAAGGATACTGAAGGTTCTCCACGGCTTGATTGTCGATGGTCCCTCGACTGTTGTAGACCAGAGTACTGCTTAACAGAATGGCCAAGGAGAAGATCCAGGCATCATTCTTAGAATCTCCCTGAAACAAGTATGACAACAGCAACATGTGTTGGTGATCTGGCGAAATGTAATGAAATTATTTAAAATATATGTGTGTTTAGATATTTGTTCACTGTGCTGGATTACTAATGTGAATTTGAAAGACTGAACGTTGACCTCCCACCTTCTCCACATCCCCCAGCCCCTCTGTATCCAGCAGCACCAGGGTGTGGTCTCTTTTTTCAGGGTGAGGCACACACCACATCCAGATTCCCTTAGTCTTGGATTGGATGGTGGCTCCCAGGGCAAAACCTAAATCAATATTTCAAAGACCATTTTAAGAAAAAAAGTATGTAATACAATTTATTTCTAAACCAGTGTACAGATGAAAATAAACATTTAATTGGGCATTGACTATTGATGTACAGCTGATGATCAAACCAGTCTGTACATTTGAATTTGTTTCTCAGCATCAGTCTCACCTTTTCTCTTTCCAGCCAGCTTGTTCATAAGGTAGGACTTGCCGGTGCGGTACAGCCCGACCACCGCCACCACTACGACTTTCTGGTTCAGTCCCATCAGGTACTTGATGGCACCAGGGACTACATGAAGCTCCCCGTCGGCGTTTTCGACCAAACACATTGGGGAATCCATGGTCAAGTAGCTTCACAGGATGATTAGCCTACAGCTCCCAGAAATAGTCAATCTATAATAAAAGTATTCATTAAATATAGTTCAAGTGAATTATTTATATAAGTTCATTATCGATTCCTTCTATAAATTAAGCTCACAATGTGAATATAGTCTAGGACTACTGCATAGGCTATGCAAATACATTATTAAAAAGATCTGCACCATGAAACAGCTTAGCCATATGCATGCAACATTTAGTTGAATTATTGTCCAATGTCAGCTTCAATTTCATTATGAAATTCGTCTGCAAAAATGTAATAGTTTCCTGCTATGGTACAGCATTCGTCGGTCCTACTTACATAGACGACTCCTCCAAAAATCCTCTCTAAACCAACTGAGGTTAATCGCAGAGGAACAATGTCCTGCTGGCTATATATTTGCTGCGAAACAGAAAGTGAAAGTTGCCTCGGCTATATTTTTGTTCACTTATTTTAACCAGTCCAATACGAGATTGACCTGACGCAAACTACTTTGTAATTCATCAACAAAATCTTTCAAAATGTCGGAAGGAAATGCAATAGAAATAGCCAATTATCGAGCTATTGTTCAACTAGGAATAATTCACGTGGTAGTCGGAACTAGAAATTGGAGAGAAGAAAAAAACACGGAGCTCTAAAATCTCCGACTTCAGTGCGTTCAAGTAAACTGGGAAATCTGGAGAAAAAAAACGAGCTCCGACTGAGATTGATTTCCATCTCGGAATTCCAAATCGGGAAATCGGGCCTCTTTCTAGAGCTCCCACTTTCCGACATGAAGATAACTGAAGTCATGACATGATTTGACCTCGTTCTTTAACCGAGTTCCCAGTTGTCTTGAACGCACCATTATATACTTGCGATTCAACCAGTTAGTAAATCTGACATTTCGGAATGTCCTAGTTCCCACTAGCACGTGATCGCGGCATTTAATGAATCACTGCGCAGAGCAGGGACTTTTATAAATCACCTATTTCTTTTACTATCCTAACGCTGACCACAGGCTGAATAATAACCCACTTCAGCGTTGCCGAGGTAAACTCCCTTGCACTGCTTACATTTAGGATTATTTTTTTATTTTTTACATATTGATTTGCAAGTTGACTGGTTATATGAAAAATACTTGATCCATCCTTAATAATGTAGGCGTTTGCGGTTCATTAATTGATTAGATAACCAGAAAAAATCTTCTGACATAGGCTATATCTGCCACATGATTTAGCCTATGGTAGAAACAGTATGTGAACTTTTCTGTAGTCTACATGCTGGACATAAAATGTATGACAACGTACTGTATTGAGACTGAATTAGAGGGTGATGCCTCTGGAATTTATACACTGATTGAGTAGGTAAAGTTATGGAGATTATASTCCTATTAGAGAGACGGTGAGAAAGACAGTTCCTCAGTTTAGGGTTCTTTAATGTTGATTTGCAATTCTGTGACATGTCACTCAGCTTTGATTATCCAATTAACTATCCATTTATCCATACAAGATGTGGTCTGGAAATAATAAACATGAATACAATGGCATCAATACTAAGGCGGCACATTCATTTAGCAATAACAGAACAAGATATACAGCTTTCATCTGTTGTAATAATCCAATGACTGTAACGAAATTACAAGTAGCTAGCAACATCAGACTACCCATCTAACAATGTTAGATAGCTACCATAAAAAATAGACAATTGCTCAGTTTGGCCTGGCGGGCAGCTCTAGGAAGAGTTTTGGTGGTTCCAAACTTCTTCCATTTAAGAATGATGGAGGCCACTGTGTTCTTGGGGACCTTTCAGTGCTGAAGCATTTTTTTGGTACCCTTCCCCAGATCTGTGCCTCGACACAATCCTGTCTCTGAGCTCTATGGACAATTCCTTTGACCTCATGTCTTGGTTTTTGCTCGGACATGCACTGTAAACTGTAGGATCTTATATAGACAGGCGTGTGCCTTTCCAAATCATGTCCAATCAATTGAATTTACCACAGATGGACTCCAAGTTGAAAAACATCTCAAGGATGATCAATGGAAACAGATGCACCTGAGTTCAATTTCTAGTATCATAGCAAGGGTTCTGAATACTTGTGTAAATAAGGTATTTCACTTATTTTTAATAGATTTGCTAAAATGTCTAAATCTTGTTTTCACTTTGTTATTATGGGGTAATTGTGTGTAGATTGCTGAGCATTTAAAAAATATATATTTTAGAATAAGGCTGTAACGTGACAATGTGGAAAAAGTAAAGAGGTCTGAATACTTTCCGAAGGAACTGTATATAGAGACTTTACAGTTGGCACTATGTATTCGGACAGGTAGCATTCTTCTGGCATCCGCCACACCCAGATTTGTCTGTCAGACTGCCAGATGAGGGAGTGTGATTCATCACTCCAGAGAACGCGTTTCCACTGATCCAGAATCCAATGGCGGCGAGCTTTACACCACTCCAGCCGACGCTTGGCATTGCACATTGTGATCTTAGGCTTGTGTGTGGCTGCTCGGCCATGGAAACCCATTTCATGAAGCTCCCGACTAACTGTTCTTGTGCTGACATTGATTCTAGAGGGAGTTTGGAACTCTGTTGTGAGTATTGCAACCGAGAACATATGATTTTTTACGCGCTTCAGCACTTGCCGGTCTCATTCTGTGAGCTTGTGTGGCCTACCACTTTGCGGCTGAGCCATTGTTGTTCCTAGACGTTTCCACTTCACAATAACAGCACTTACATTTGACAGAGCCAGCTTTAGCAGGGCAGAAATTTGACGAAGTGACTTGTTGGAAAGATGGCATCCTATGACTGTGCCATGTTGAAAGTCACTGAGCTCTTCAGTAAGGCCATTCTACTGCCAATGTTTGTCTATGGAGATTGCATGGCTGTGTGCTCGATTTGATACGCCTATCAGAATTGGGTGTAGCTGAAATAGCCGAATCCATACCCGCACCCCACCTGCCGACCCCCTTGCACCCTCATAGTTTGGGAACCACTGCTGTAGGTTACATCCCAGTAAACACACACCAACACCGATGTCTTTTGGATGTCTTGAATCAATCATAGACGTCTGTTTGGTTCAGACATCGTCCAGTCTGGACCGGCCTTGATTTGGTCGAAAAATAGATGGTATTTTCAACTTTCATTCAGAACCGAAAAATGACCCAATTTTTAAAAACTATTTTAGACGTATTTTCAACGTCTTTGTGCTTTCTGGGACTGTTCTAGCTTTGTGGGGTATAGAAGAGGGAATTTATTTTGTCTGGCCTAGGGCGACAGAACGGCCAGGACCGGGCCTGAATTTCTTATAATTTTTTTGTCACTGTCCACCCAATCTGTTGATAAGTCTTGATTCACTCATTATCACCTGTTCCTGTGCCTCCTTTATCACATTACATTTAATTGCAATAAAACGTCTGTAGGGACTGTGACACACACACAGTACCCTACCCAATTAAAAGTTATTGTGTGTCCTTGCAATCGTTTCTATAGGACAGCATCATGGCAGGCCAGAGAGTATCCATGAAGGAACCAGTATGTCTGATTAGAGAACGACAGTGATGGGAAGCTGCGTGTTGTCCGCAGTGCACTGGACATCCTGGACCAGATTGACCAGCATGTGGTAGTGGTGTCGGTGGTCGGGCTGTAATGCACCGGCAAGTCCTACCTCATGAACAAGCTGGCTGGAGAGAGGAAAGGTGAACCACTCAAGCATTTTTTTTTAATCTATGGTCCAAAGTCCAAACAATGTACATAACAATATGCATGACCKCAACACTGTTATATGGTTAAGGAATGATTATGTATAAGATAATTATTTCTCATAAAGATAGGGTAATAGAAATGTGAAACAGAAAGTGTTAACTTATGTACTGCATTTGTCATTGAGTTAGAGCCAGATATGCTGCACCAAAGTACAGACTTGTCCTGTTCTGACCACATTATGCTTTGATGTTTTTTTCTCTCCAAAATTGGAAATTCGACACACCCTGTTATTGCATTGTGGAAACTACAGTTTCTCTTTGTTTTACACCATAACGTACAACCAGACAGCAGAGCAAACATGCAAAAAACATTTTGTTCCGACCACATTTGTTCTARGTGGGTTGTGTAGATHAGGGTGCCGTTTTGCACTGGCTGCTAGTTTCACTTTCAGTCTGTCAGTATKATATACAGTATAACTAGACAAAAAGGTTCATCTGAAAACCAGCAGCCTTGAGTAAACACTTTACATCCTGCTGCCTCTTTACAGATTCCATCCTAAGAACCGTTTTTATCCTCTGTCCTCAAGGTTTTGCCCTGGGAGCCACCATCCAGTCCAAAACTAAGGGCATCTGGATGTGGTGTGTGCCTCACCCTGAAAAAAGAGACCACACCCTGGTGCTGCTGGATACAGAGGGTCTGGGGGACGTGGAGAAGGTGGGAGGTCAAAGTTCACTCTCTGTCAAAAACCTTTTATGGCTGTTTAGATGACAGAATATAACATTACTATGGGTAAAATACCATGTTATCTCAATAAACTGTGTCTAGTACAGATACCTGATTTCATCATCTGTATATAATGTCTGATTTATAAATGTATGATGTATACCCATTGATTCTAAACAGTATAACAAATAAATAAGGACCCATGAGCTTAGTTCAACTGTCGTCGTACCCAATCAGAACCCAAAATATAAGCTTGTTTTACTCCAATGTTTGTATATGTAATTAAACACTGTATAATATCATGATTAACTAAAATGATGATGTCACGGATGGTGAGTCATTGCACCCGTAGCTCAGTCTATGAATTTGAGTGGTTACATTTCTCCAGGCCCATCCCTCAGATTTTTTTTGTTCGCTTTTTTTTAACCAAAACTGAGGCAGGGTGGGGCTTTGTTAATGTTTCAATTAAGGATTCCAGCTTTGACCTTTATTTAGGTAGGGAGCCCATAAAACGGCGTATGGAGTAGACATTTAGTTACTGACTTAATTTCATTCTAGTATGAACAGAGTACCAATGTGTTCCTTCTGTTGTGTCTGCAGGGTGATGAGAAGAATGACAACTGAATCTTTTCCCTGGCTGTCCTGCTCAGCAGTACTCTGGTGTACAACAGCCTGGGAACCATCGACAACAACGCCCTGGAGAAACTACAGTATCCTTCAGCAGGCCTATAAAGAAATATAGTGTAGTGTTGTATGTCTGGATTCATTTCATYYCCAACAACCGAMCYRACCTCAAAAAGCRCTAATCGCTCAGCACTATACTGTATGTTAGTAAATCTGGGTTCATKTTGTCCTCAATACCGCCTTCTACAGCTATGTGACAGAACTGACAGAGCACATCAAGGTRAAGTCCAAYCAGCGAGACGGGGAGGAATCTTCAGAGTACCTGCGTTACTTTCCTTCCTTTGTGTGGACAGTCAGAGATTYCACCCTGACCCTGGAGGTTGATGGGAGACCCATCACAGCCAATGAGTACCTGGAGAACACTCTTAAACTGAAAACAGGCGAGAATACTAACTAGCACATAACTGGATTGATGATACTAAATATGAATGTATGAATACATACATAAACATAAAACGTTGTTGCGCACATAGAAGTTGTTAATTTAGGCTTATATGCATATTTTTCGTTTTTTCAAAAGGTCAAAGTGCAAAGGTTCAGCAGTACAACCTGCCTCGTAGTTGCCTGCGGAACTATTTCTCTCCTCGCTGGTGCTTTGTGTTTGAGAGGCCAGCCAGCGGAGACAAAATGAGATGTATGGAGGAGCTGACCGACGCTGACCTGGAGCCTGCCTTTGTGGAGCAAGCCAAGGAGTTCTGTGACCACGTCTTCAAGGAGGCCAAGACCAAGACCCTGAAACAGGTCCTGAAAGTTATCGGCAGACGTGAGTACAATTATTATAATACAACAAATATACTAAAGTACAACAGCTGATACTACAACCACTTCCTCTACTACCACTGATACTACAACCACTTCCTCTACTACCACTACTACCACTACTACTACCAGCACCACTACAACTACTACAATTTCCTTTACTTCTTCTACAAGTAGTACTACTATTTATACTACTTCCATCGCTACTACATCCATCACTACCACAACTATACATTGAGTGCGCAACACATTATGAACACCTTCCTAATATTGATTTGCACCCCCTTTGCCCTCAGAAAAGCCTCAATTCGTCAGGGCATGGACTCTACAAGGTGTCAAAAGCATTCCACAGGGAGGGATGCTAGCCCATGTTGACTCAAAATGCTTCCCACAGTTGTGTCAAGTTGGCTGGTTGTGCTTTGGGTGGTGGACAATTCTTTATACACACTGGAAACTCTTGAGAAACTCAGCAGCGTTGACACACTCGAACTGGTGCGCCTGGCACCTACTACCATACCCTGTTCAAAGGCACTTAAATATTTTATCTTGCCCATTCACCTTCTGAATGGCACTCACACAATCCATGTCTCAATTGTCTCAAGGCTTCAAAATCCTTATTTAACTCGTCTCATCCCCTTCATCTACACTGATTTGAAGTGAATTTAACAAGTGACATCCATAAGGGATCATAGTTTTCACCTGGATTCACCTGGTCAGTCTGTCATTGAAAGAGCAGGTGTTCCTAATGTTCTGTACACAGTTAATTATTATAATAGAGTACAACCCTTGCAGTTTCTTATGTTTTGTATATGTATGTTGTCACGGCCCCTCCACTGCATTGCAGGGGCGGTTCCTCCTGCAGGCAGAGGAGGGTCGTTAGTGATTGGAGCCACCTGGGCTCAGGGTATTTAAACTTGCTTCACTAATCACTTCTCTCTCTCTGCTCCTCCAGGTATGATCCTGTTTTGTTTGTTCCTTTGTAGTTGTACATAGTTTTCACTCAGTCATATTTACACACACAGATTCACGCATCCTTGCACTTTACATGCACCCTACATAATGATACTTCCACACCTATTCCTTTTTCTTTGTTTAAAGTTAATMGTTTTGGTTTAGAATAAAGAACCTTTTTAATTGGCCTATACCTGTTGTTCGTGTCCCCTCATTTTTGTCACAGGCTATGAGCCGGCATGTGACAAGTGGGGGCTCATCCGTAAGTTAAAGTTAATTGTACTTTAGTCTTACTTTAGTATTTTAGTTTACTTTAACATTTTGTCATAGTTGGGTTAAGGTTTTGTCTAGATTGTATTTTGTCTTATTATTGATATGTTTGTTTATTTGTCATTTGGCTTATTTGATTATTGGTTTGTAGTTTACTTGGGTTAGTTCAGATTGCCAAAACAAAATTTGTTTGAGGGGATGTTTTGGTTGGGCCAATATTGTTGAAGAGAGCGTTGAGAGCCATGTGTTCTTTTGGCTTGGTAGCTAAGCAATTCACTCTGTGTTTTGTTCAGGTGGGAGTCCTCTCCTGTTCAGGCTTATCAGCGAGTGTCAATAGGAGGCTTGTGGTGTTTTTGTTTTAGGTGGCAGTGAATGTGGGTAGAGCATCCCTTTCCCTTTTCCCCTACATCGGCTCGGGAGCACCTCCGTGGTTATGGGGGGGCCGCCAGTTTCTGGTTGTCTTTTCCACTCCACTGGTTTTGTGTGCATAAAACCCCACCACATGTGACTGCACGAAGACCAGGGCCAGTAAGTTAGTTGTTTTTGGAGGATAGTGGGGTGTGGCTCCTGTCCTTGAACCCAGACTGACAGCAGGKGAGTTGTGTKWTTTTTGGAGCATTTGTAAKAGTWKTATTGKTTGAGGAAAATGTCTTCCATTTTGAGTAGTTTTGTTCAAGCTCCTTCAGAGGTAGCCTTAGAGTTGTGTACTAAGGAGCAGTTAATTGAAATTGTTGAACATTATCAGATTGAGATTGTTGATAAAAAAAGTAAAGAGACTGTTAACTAGATTAAAGCAGGGTCTTAGGGAAATGGGTGTTTTTGGGGGTCAGTCTGCTAGTAGTGAGGATGCAAGTTCAGTCTAGCCCTTTAACCTTTGAGCAGCAGAGGGAGCTGTTGCAAATGCAGTTAGAGATAGAGTGATTGAGAAATGCTAATAGACCAGAAGGACTGAAACAGTTTGATGTTTCACAGAATCTTTGTTGCCTAAATTTGATGAGTCAGATCCAGACACATACTTCGCATTATTTGAGCGTATTGCGGAAGCTAGAGCTTGGTCAGATTTGGACATTACTATGTTGTTGCAATGTTTACTTACAGGTAAAGCACGTGAGGCTTTTGCAGCACTGAGTGTAGCTGACAGTAAAGTTTTTGCTAAAGTTAAATCAGTAGTTCTGAAGGTCTACGAGCTTGTGCCAGAGGCATATCGTCAACGTTTTCGTTACAGGAAAAAGTTAGATTCACAAACCTATTCTGAGTTCGTGATTTGACTTCTGCATTTAATCGTTGGTGTACAGCTTCTGAAGTTAGTACTTTTGAGGGTCTGTCTAATTTGATTGTTAGAACAGTTCAAAAATTCTGTGTTTGACCAGGCTGCAACATACATGAATGAACGTAAAGTTAAATCTCCAAGTGATGCAGCAATCCTTGCAGATGAGTACAGGCTAACACATAAAAGCCATTTTGAGTCAAACAGTGACATGTACCATAAAAATAACTTTACTCCTAGGAATAGTAGGTCACCTTTTTTTGGAGCTTCTTTCCAAAGGCCTCAGCAGAAGTTTGGKTCTGGAGGACTTAAAGCACCGGTTAWTGCTAATACCTGTCGCTACTGTTTAGTTGAAGGACATTGGAAGAAAGATTGTCCTCTGCTTAAATCAAAAAAGTCAGGTCAAGTTAAACCTGCTGTGATGGCAGCTCCTGTTACAGCCTCTGACCACCAGGGTGAGCTTTTTCAGCGACTAGTTGAGTTTGATTATCAGTCTTCCCACTGATTTTTCAGCCTTTATTTCAGATGGTGTAGTGTCCCTGGTAGATGGCAACCAAAATGTTTCAATCAAGATCTTAAGAGACACTGGAGCTTTAGATTATTTTATTCTGGAATCTGTTTTGCCGTTCTCTAAAAGAGTCTGATACTGGCAATTGTGTAATGGTATGTGGTATGGGTTTAGTTCCATTMTCTTGTCCTTTACATGAAGTTACCCTGAAATGTGGTCTGGTAGAGGGTGATGTAGATGTTGGGGTTAGACCCCAGTTGCCAGTAGAGGGAGTCCACATGATTTTGGGGAATGACTTGGCAGGTAGTAAGGTGTGGGCAGATGGCAAACTAAACATCTTTAAGAAGCAACCTTCAGTGTCCCCTGCAAGGGACTCTCCGGATCAAAACTGTCTCCTGAGGTATTTCCAGTTTGTGCGGTTACACGCGTGGCCTCGTAAGGAGATTGAGAGTAAGCCAGAAAGTCTTGAGTTGCCAGTCAAACTCCAGACAGAACAGTTGACTAGTTCTAGAGATTCATTGATGGCTGAGCAAAAGGCCGATACTACTTTGGCTGATCTGTTTGATAAAGTTGTTCCTGATTCAGTGGTGAGGAATAGTGCTCAGTGTTTCTTCTTGATGGGCTGTTGGTCAGGAAATGGGTTCCACACTATGATCAGGGTCTAGGAGAACCAGTTTTTCAAATAGTTGTACCTACTATTTTGCGAAATAAAGTGTTGCAAACTTCACATGGTGATGTGGCAGCTCATATGGGTGTTCGTAAAACGTATGATCGCATACTCCGTTATTTTTTTCTGGCCACGTTTAAAGCGGGATGTAGCTCAGTTTATTAAAACTTGTGATGTCAGCGCGCAAGCCAAACCAGGTTGTAAAGCCTGCACCTTTGTATCCAATACCAGCCGTAGGGCAACCTTTTGAGCATCTTATTATCGATTGTGTTGGGCCTTTACCAAGGTTCAAGTCAGGTCATAGCTACTTATTAACTGTTGTGTCAAGCAACCAGATATCTGGCAGCTTTTTCCTTGCGTACCATAACGCTTTAACTTCAAAATCAGTAGTTAACTCAATTTATTTCAACATTTGGGATTCCAAAAATCATCCAGTCAGATCAGGGGTCAAACTTTACCTCCCATTTATTTGCTCAGGTTCTCAAACAGCTTAAAGTTAAACACAAGTCTACTGCGTTCCATGCCCAGAGCCAGGGAGCTTTGGGACGTTTTCATCAAACTTTAAAATCCTTGCTTCGTGCATACTGTACAGAACTGTCTGCAGATTGGGAGGGGTTACCTTGGCTGTTACTAGCTGCTCGAAGTAGTGCAGGAAAGCACAGGGTTTAGCCCAAATGACTTAGTGTTTGGTCATAAGGTGTGTGGGCCTTTAGCATTGTTGCAGGATGGTTGTTTGCCTGAGGAACCACCTCGGAACATTATTGACGATGTAAATGGTTTTAGGTTGAAGTTGTATAGGGCAAGTGAACTAGCGAAAKAAACTAAAATGTTCTCAATGGAAAATGAAACTGAAATATGACGGACAGGCTGAGCTGCGTGAGTTTAGTCCCGGTGATCGTGTACTTGCTCTTCTGCCTCTTGTAAAGTTCACTTTTCAGGCAACATATTGTGGTCCTTTCACTGTGCGTAAAGTGTGAAATATGACGGACAGGCTGAGCTGCGTGAGTTTAGTCCCGGTGATCGTGTACTTGCTCTTCTGCCTCTTGTAAGTTCACCTTTCAGGCAACATATTGTGGTCCTTTCACTTTGCTAAAGTGTGAAATATGACGGACAGGCTGAGCTGCGTGAGTTTAGTCCCGGTGATCGTGTACTTGCTTCTTCTGCCTCTTGTAAGTTCACCTTTTCAGGCACATATTGTGGTCCTTTCACTGTTGCGTAAAGTGTCAGATTTGAACTATCTTATTGAAACCCCTAGTCATAGGAAGTCCTCTAAATTATGCCATGTGAACCTGTTAAAATGTTATCACTCCCGTATCTAAGCAAAGTTGAAGGCACTTCAGCGGTGAGGTCAGCGTTGACTGCTGCACCAGTCACTGCATCTTATGGCTTTAATTTGGAGGGGGGAGAAGATGAGGAAGTTAGTGTTTCGAATGAGGTCTTACAAGGTCGGTTGAAAAACTCCCAGACTTTGCAAAACCTTGGGGTTTTGGTAGACCATTTAGACTCTGAGAAACGTGATGAATTGGTAGCTCTTATTAGAAACKACCCTGTTTTGTTTTCTGACACTCCATCGCAAACCCACTTAATTGAGCATGATATAGACATCGGAGATGCTAAGCCTATCAAACAGATTTTATCGTGTATCTGAGGAGAAGAGATTGAAACTGGAAACAGAGGTGCAGTATATGTTGGACAATGGTATTGCGGAGCCATGTTCAAATTGGGCTTCACCCTGTCTTTTGGTCAAAAAGTCTGATTCCACTTTCAGACCTTGCACTGATTATAGAAAAGTTAACAATGTTACTAAAGCAGACCTTTACCCTCTTCCTAGGATGGAGGACTGTATTGATCAAGTTGGGTCAGCAAAGTATGTTAGCAAATTTGRTCTTTTAAAGGGATATTGGCAAGTACCCCTTACCAAAAGAGCTTGYGAGATTGCTGCCTTTATAACTCCATCTGGTTTGTTCTCTTAYAMAGTGATGCCTTTCGGCTTGCRGAATGCTCCAGCCACCTTCCAGAGGCTAATGAATCGGGTGGTCTCAGGTCTGGAAGGGTGTGCCGTGTATTTGGACGACGTGGTCGTCTACTCAGATTCCTGGGAGGAGCATGTTCGGAGAGTGCAAGCCCTGTTCGAAAGACTGGTGTGGGCCAGGTTGACTTAATTTGGCAAAATGTGAGTTTGCCAAAGCCACAGTCACATACCTAGGCAAGGTTGTTGGTCAGGGATTTGTCTGTCCCGTGGAAGCCAAGGTCCAGGCTGTGAAGCAGTTCCCACAGCCCTCCACAAAGAAAGAACTGATGTGCTTCCTGGGAATGGTGGGGTACTACCGTGCTTTCTGTAAACTTTTCAGTAGTAGTGTCCCCACTGACCAATCTGTTGAAGGCCAGGGCTGAATTTATCTGGTCCACCCAGTGTCAAGAGGCATTTGATGCAGTTAAGGCTATTTTGTGTTTGGCACCTGTTGGCAGCACAATTTTGGGAAACCTTTCAAATTGCAGGTAGACGCCAGTCAAATCGGTGCTGAGGCTGTGCTTCTCCAGGAGAATGATGACAATGTTGAGTGTCCAGTCAAGTTTCTTCTCCCGGAAATGTAATAAGTATCAGCAAAATCATTCTGTAATTGAAAAGGAGGCTTTAGGTCTCATTTGGGCTTTACAGCACTTCGAGGTCTATGTTGGTTCTGGTTTGACCCCTTTAACTGTGTTCACTGACCACAACCCACTTATTTTTCTGAGGTCCCTGCAAAATCCCAACCAGCGCCTGATGCGTTGGGCTTTGTTCTTGCAACCATTCAACTTTGATATTAAACACACTAGTGGTAGGGATAATATCATTGCTGTTGCTCTGTCCCGTGCTCCTTTAACCTAGCTTGTATCTTTTCTCTGCTGACCCCTACTGTGCCTCTTTCCTCTTAAATTGCTCCCCAGGTACCAGGGCTGCGGAGTTTGAGGGGCGGACAGTCAGCTGGGGGACACGGGGCTACTGCTAGGAGCTGGGACTGGTATCCTTTTTCTTTTTGGGGAAATTTGGATTGTTTTGAATATATTGGAGATATTTGGGTTGAGGGTGGGACCCTCATTTTTAAGGGGGGTGTCATTGCAGGGGCGGTTCCTCCTGCAGGCAGAGGAGGGTCGTTGGTGATTGGAGCCACCTGAGCTCAGGGTATTTATTAAACTTGCTTCACTAATCACTTCTCTCTCTCTGCTCCTCCAGGTATGATCCTGTTTTGTTCGTTCCTTTGTAGTTGTACACAGTTTTCACTCAGTCATATTTACACAGAGATTCACGCATCCTTGCACTTTACATGCACCCTACATTATGATACTTCCACACCTATTCCTTTTTCTTTGTTTAAAGTTAATAGTTTTGGTTTAGAATAAATAACCTTTTTAATTGGCCTATACCTGTTGTTCGTGTGTCCAGCCTGTGACAAAAATATGAGCCGGCCTGTGACTATGTATGTATACAGTGCATTCGGAAAGTATTCAGACCCCTTCCCTTTTCCACATTTTGTTATGTTACAGCATTATTCTAAAATGGAATATATATATACTTTTTTCTCAGCAATCTCCACATAATACATCAATGACAAGGCGAAAACAGGTTTATTGAATTTTTTGCAAACTTATTACAATAAACAGAAACCTAATTTACATAAGTATTCAGACCCTTTTCTATGAGACTCGAAATTGAGCTTAGGTGGATCCTGTTTTCATTGATCATTCTTGAGATGTTTCTACAACTTCATTGGAGTCCACCTGTGGTAAATTCAATTGATTGGACATGATTTGGAAAGTCTGTCTATATAAGGTCCCACAGTTGACAGTGCTGGTCAGAGCAAAAACCAAACCATGAAGTCGAAGGAACTGTCCGTAGAACTCCGAGACAGGATTGTGTTGAGGCACAGATCTGGGAAGGGTACCAAAACATTTCTGCAGCATTAAAGGTCCCCAAGAACACAGTGGCCTCCATCATTCCTAAATGGAAGCAGTTTGGAACCACCCAAAACTCTTCCTAGAGCTGGCCACCTGAGCAATCGGGGGAGAAGGGCATTGGTCAGGGAGGTGACCAAGAACCGGATGGTCACTGAGAGAGCTCTAGAATTCCTCTGTGGAGATGGTTGTCCTTCTGGAAGGTTCTCCCATCTCTGCAGCACTCCACCAATCAGGTCTTTATGGAAGAGTGGCCAGACGGATGCCACTCCTCAGTAAAAGGCACATGACAGCCTGCTTGGTTTTTGCCAAAAGGCACCTAAAATACTCTCAGACTATTATTATTTTTTATTTAACTTTTATTTAAAGGAGTCACATTGAGATTAAAAATCAATTTTACAAGAGAGCCCTGTATACATTACAATAAAAACAGATAAAACATCACGTGTATAAAACAATATAATTCAGCACATAAACCAAAATAAATATATTTAATAAAAGCAATCACCATGAGAAACAAGATTCTCTGTTCTGATGAAACGAAGATTGAACTCTTTGGCCTGAATGACAAGCATCATGTCTGGAGGAAACCTTGCACCATCCCTACGGTGAAGCGTGGTGGCAGCATCATGCTGTGGGGATGTTTTTCAACGGCAAGGACTGGGAGACTAGTCAGGATCAAGGCAAAAAATTAACGGAGCAAAGTACAGAAATCCTTGATGAAAACCTGCTCCAGAGCGCTCAGGACCTCAGACCGGGGCAAAGGTTCACCTTCCAACAGGACAATGACCCTAAGCACACAGCCAAGATAATGCAGGAGTGGATTCGGGACATCTCTGAATGTCCTTGAGTGGCCCAGCCAGAGCCCGGACTTGAACTTGATGGAACATCTCTGGACAGACCTGAAAATAGCTGTGCAGCAACGTTCTCCATCCAACCTGATAGAGCTTGAGAGGATCTGCAGAGAGGAATGGGAGAAACTCCCCAAATACAGGTGTGCCAAGTCTGTAGCGTCATACCCAAAAATATTTGAGGCTGTAATCACTGCCAAAGGTGCTTCAACAAAGTAGTGAGTACTTATGTAAATGTGATATTTCAGTTGAATTTTTTATACATTTGCTAACATTTCTAAACCTGTTTTTGCTTTGTCATTATTGTGTGTAGATTGATGAGGGGGGGAAACAATTTGAATCGATTTTAGAATAAGGTTGTAATGTAACAAAATGTGGAAAAAGTCAAGGGATCTGAATACTTTCCGAATGCACTGTATATAAGTTAGTCAGTGTCCAGTTTTATTAGGTACGCCCATCAGGAATCGGGTTGGACCCCCAATTTTATCCAGAAGAGCCTAAATTCTTCGGGGCATGGATTCTATAAAGTGTGGCGTTCAAACTTTGCCCAATTGGTATCGAGGGACCCCAACGTGTGCTAGGAAAACATTCCCCAAACTACACTGCTCAAAAAAATAAAGGGAACACTTAAACAACACAATGTAACTCCAAGTCAATCACACTTCTGTGAAATCAAACTGTCCACTTAGGAAGCAACACTGATTGACAATACATTTCACATGCTGTTGTGCAAATGGAATAGACAACAGGTGGAAATTATAGGCAATTAGCAAGACACCCCCAATAAAGGAGTGGTTCTGCAGGTGGTGACCACAGACCACTTCTCAGTTCCTATGCTTCCTGGCTGATGTTTTGGTCACTTTTGAATGCTGGCGGTGCTTTCACTCTAGTGGTAGCATGAGACGGAGTCTACAACCCACACAAGTGGCTCAGGTAGTGCAGCTCATCCAGGATGGCACATCAATGCAAGCTGCGGCAAGAAGGTTTGCTGTGTCTGTCAGCGTAGTGTCCAGAGCATGGAGGCGCTACCAGGAGACAGGCCAGTACATCAGGAGACGTGGAGGAGGCCGTAGGAGGGCAACAACCCAGCAGCAGGACCGCTACCTCCGCCTTTGTGCAAGGAGGAGCAGGAGGAGCACTGCCAGAGCCCTGCAAAATGACCTCCAGCAGGCCACAAATGTGCATGTGTCTGCTCAAACGGTCAGAAACAGACTCCATTAGGGTGGTATGAGGGCCCGACGTCCACAGGTGGGGGTTGTGCTTACAGCCCAACACCGTGCAGGACGTTTGGCATTTGCCAGAGAACACCAAGATTGGCAAATTCGCCACTGGGGCCCTGTGCGCTTCACAGATGAAAGCAGGTTCACACTGAGCACGTGACAGACGTGATAGAGTCTGGAGACGCCGTGGAGAACGTTTTGCTGCCTGCAACATCCTCCAGCATGACCGGTTTAGTGGTGGGTCAGTCATGGTGTGGGGTGGCATTTCTTTGGGGGGCCGCACAGCCCTCCATGTGCGCGCCAGAGGTAGCCTGACTGCCATTAGGTACCGAGATGAGATCCTCAGACCCCTTGTGAGACCATATGATGGTGCAGTTGGCCCTGGGTTCCTCCTAATGCAAGACAACGCTAGACCTCATGTGGCTGGAGTGTGTCAGCAGTTCCTGCAAGAGGAAGGCATTGATGCTATGGACTGGCCCGCCCGTTCCCCAGACCTGAATCCAATTGAGCACATCTGGGACATCATGTCTCGCTCCATCCACCAACGCCACGTTGCACCACAGACTGTCCAGGAGTAGGCGGATGCTTTAGTCCAGGTCTGGGAAGAGATGCCTCAGAAGACCATCCGCCACCTCATCAGGAGCATGCCCAGGCGTTGTGGGGAGGTCATACAGGCACGTGGAGGCCACACACACTACTGAGCCTCATTTTTACTTGTTTTAAGGACATTACATCAAAGTTGGATCAGCCTGTAGTGTGGTTTTCCACTTTAATTTTGAGTGTGACTCCAAATCCAGACCTCCATGGGTTGATAAATTTGATTTCCATTGATTTCCATTGATAATTTTTGTGTGATTTTGTTGTCAGCGCACTCAACTATGTAAAGAAAAAAGTATTTAATAAGAATATTTCATTCATTCAGATCTAGGATGTGTTATTTTAGTGTTCCCTTTATTTTTTTGAGCAGTGTATATAAACAGAGTTATTTATCTAACAAACCGGAGGCATAAAACATATGACTTGCAGGAACTATCAAAACAGACTGCATTCTGCAGACTATCTGATCTATATATCAACTTCCACCCAACTGGGCATAGATCCTTATCATGGAAACTTTAGCTAATCTGTGCAGCACGTAGCTCAGGATGACCCCATGAACAAGCCACAGACCTCCTCTGCCCGTCCCTTGTTACGACACACTAGGTGGACAGTCCCACCTGTAGAGCAATAAAACCCATAAGAACCCAATGTTAACCGCACAACCCTATATCAAAAACTGTGTAAACTATAATTACCTCAAAGCACCTCTTCCACCTGAGGGGGAATCAAACACTATATTGTCCCTCGTGGTTGGTATGTCAGTCTGTATGTCTATGTCTACATAAACCTTTATGAGACCTCACTTTGAGGTTTGGTGCCATCTGGACTGGGGCACACTCATAACTCCACAATGAATCATTATCTAGCCTATCACCCACTAACACTGTAAAGGAATCTTAAGGTGGACTGTATAGACATCCTGTATGGTGAAATGGTACCATACATTTATGATGGAAAACATCTATTCACTCACTGTTGTATGAATTTATCCAACTCTAGGGCAATGTTGCCTATACAGTACCTATTTTGGCTATTTTATGGGCAGTAGCTTTTCCAACGCCGCTGTTGGCACCAGTGATTACAAAAGATCTGCCACGCAGGTTCACATCCAGGTCCCCAGGATTAAAATGTTTAGCTGCTGCTTCATATCTGCTTCTGTAGAATACAAGAACAACACATCTCAACAAGGTCCTTGGTGTAACAGTATAACTTTAGACCGTCCCCTCGCCCCGACACGGGCGCGAACCAGGGACCTTCTGCACACATCAACAACAGTCGCCCACGAAGCGTCGTTACCCATCGCTCCACAAAAGCCACGGCCATTGCAGAGCAAGGTGCAACACTACTTCTAGGTTTCAGAGCAAGTGACGTAACTGATTGAAACGCTAGTAGCGCGTACCCGCTAACTAGCTAGCCATTTCACATCCGTTACACTCACCCCCCTTTCAACCTCCTCCTTTTCCGCAGCAACCAGTGATCCGGGTCAACAGCATCAATGTAACAGTATAACTTTAGTACGTCCCCTCGCCCCGACACGGGCGCGAACCAGGGACCCTCTGCACACATCAACAACAGTCACCCACGAAGCTGTCTCTTATACACATCTAGATGTGTATAAGAGACAGCTCCACAAAAGCCACGGCCATTGCAGAGCAAGGTGCAACACTACTTCTAGGTTTCAGAGCAAGTGACGTAACTGATTGAAACGCTAGTAGCGCGTACCCGCTAACTAGCTAGCCATTTCACATCCGTTACATTGGCATTATGAGGATTATGGAACAGAGATAGATTACTGTTGTATACGAAATTAGCCAAAGATTATGCAAAGCACAGAGCACACACCCACCACTACCATGAAGAAAACAATACAGTTCTCTTGAGGTAGTCGACATAGTAATTGCATGACTGCTATTAAAATAAACTGTATCTTTGCTAACATCAATCTGAAAGCACAGATGGGCAGTATTTCTGTTACATGTATTTTAAATATGGATTTCAATTTCTTCTGAGTATTTAATCATTTGTATAACACTGGGTAGAACTACACTACAATGTATTTTGTAACAAGATACTTTCGAGAGCTGTAATTTGTATTTTCAAAATACAAAACAGTGTTATATACCATTTTCTTTATATTGGTTCAAAATTTTGTGGCCCACTTTCACTCTACATTCATATCAGAAGTATGATGGCACTATAGTATGATAAGAGTGTCTGCTAAATGAACTAGATATGAATATGTAAAAATGAACAATTCCAAAGCATGCTGTGTATTATCCAAATGAGCTCTGACCGAAACAAGGCAAATAATAATACCCAGTGTGCTTAGCAGTTCATTTTGGTATGTACATTTTCATATATACATTTTGGTTATTTACCAGACACCGACTTACAGTCAATGCATTCCACTAAGGTAGATAAACAACATATCACATAGCAAGTAAAAAGTTTCTGGAACCGTTACTGAGAACATTGTTGCTGTTCGACCAGCTACTTCCAAACGTTTTTTAAATTACAATCTACATGTATTTTAATTAAATACATTACAAAATACATGTATTTTAATTAAATACATTACAAAATACATGTATTTTAATTAAATACATTACAAAATACATGTATTTTAATTAAATACATTACAAAATACATGTATTTCTTAGTTCATCTTTATGTTATTTTTGTGATTGTAATTTTTGCCCATCCCTGTCTGTAAATTAGTCTCTGTGAAGACATGAGTGTCAGTCAGAACCTCTACAATTCCAACCTTCGATTTACGCGCAATAGGCCTTCTACCAAATACCTATACTCACTTAATTAATGTATTCTTGAAGTCCTTTAACGAGCCAAACGGCATTTCTGTAAAATGACATCTTTAGGTAGATAGATATTAGCTACGTTTGATTTTAGTGGAGTTAAGCTAGTGTAACATTTCATAACGACACTAGACAAGAGACGCCTCTTTTTACAATAACAATGAATGACTCGTCGTCCAATTGGTGGTGAAAACACACGGTCACGTGGTGCAACACGACTCTCTCTTTACCTTGCTAAACTACTGCTAAAAATGACAAATGTGTTCATATTGGTAAGTGTTTGGTTTATAGTAAAGTAAACTCAGTAGCGAAACTAACTACCCGAATAGTTAACATCATCAACAAGCCTATAAAATGAGCACTGCTACGTGTATCTTTATAAATGGTGTTGCTTCCTTACTTTTCAGTTGTCAGGATGGCCGAGTGGTCTAAGGCGCCAGACTCAAGGTTATACCTTCCATAGTAATGGGGTTTCTGGTCTCCGAATGGAGGCGTGGGTTCAAATCCCACTTCTGACATACTTTTTGTGGGTAGATGAAATTAGTAAAAATAGCAACAACGAAAATGTATCACAACCCTTCAGAGCAAAGCAACGCCGGTAAAGTGCAATATCTTGTATAATGTTCAGCCACTGACAATGCATAGCCATAAATCCTACATTTCACAAGAAAAGTTATGTATAATTTCCTAATTTCCATTGAGCAAATTGTTAACGCTAGCTGTGAGATGTTTGCAATATCAACAGTAACGTTATCTAGCTATTTCCTAACAAAATGCGAACTAGCCAAATTTGCTAACAAAATGGAAATTGCCAACTAACGATATTATACATTTCACGATATCATACATTTTTTATTATGAATTAATTGAAAATTATAGTACCTAGCTACATTACCCGATCATATGAAGAAAGGCTCTTTTTTTGTCACCACTACCCAGAGATGTCAGGATGGCCGAGCGGTCTAAGGCGCCAGACTCAAGGTGAAAATCCTTCCTGGAAAGGGCATTCTGGTCTCCGAATGGAGGCGTGGGTTCGAATCCCACTTCTGACATTGGTTTTGGAGCTTTCATTTTTTAATATAGGCTAGTTGGTGAGTATAGAAATACACATGTCTTATTGTGAATTGTGAAAGTTAGTTATAAGTAGTAGTAGACTACTAATTGTTTATGTGGAATTAGAATGTGAGGTGATTCACTCAAATTTCCAATAGATGTCACTGTGTTCCCATGTTTGGGTGATACCAAGCAGCAGATAGAGCACCCTATTTCTAAAATTCTAAGAAACGTGAATACAGGTTAAAACAATCCTACAGTAGTTTGATTTAAACAACCTGTTCTGTTATTAGATCTATACAGCATTTTCTCTTCCGCCCATGATGGCTTTTGGTAGGATGGGGAGAGTCTGTACCTGACTCAGTACCTGCTTCTTTCATTTGACATGCTTAGGGAATTAAAATGTAAATTGTCTACTTACTGGGCTCTACTTCAGTTCCACAGCCTATACAGGGGAGATGCTGGGAGGGAGCAACCTCCCTCCGCCTGGGCAGGAGACAGAATTGTGAGGAAAATTGATATACAGACTGTTATTCTAGATTGATTCACATTGAAATAAAGAGAACAAATGTACTTTACAGAGAGCATGTACTTTACCATGACTCAATGAGAACCATGTTCAATTTGTGCACACGCCCATCCCATGTAGGATTAGTCATAATCAGTGAAGTCAGTGTGACACCAAAATCTTGTCGGGCTGTATCCCCGCCTGGTTTGTCAACTGCATCGAATGCAACCACAGGACTCTCCAGAGGGTGGTGCGGTCTGCCCAATGCATCACCGGGGGCATACTGCCTGCCCTCCAGGACATCTACAGCACCCAATGTCACAGGAAGGCCAAGAAAATCATAAAGGACCTCAGCCACCCGAGCCACGGCCTGTTCACCCCGCTACCATCCAAAAGGCGAGGTCAGTACAGGTGCATCAAAGCTGAGACCGAGAGACTGAAAAACAGCTTCTGTCTCAAGGCCATCAGATGGTTAAATAGTCACCACTAGCTGGCACCCTGCCCTGAACTTTAGTCACTGTCCCTTACTGGCTACCACCCGGTTACTCTACCACACACCTTAGAGGCTGCTGCCCTATGTACAGTACATAGTTATGGACAACTGGTAACTTTAATAATGGAACACTAGTCATTTTAATAATGTTTTCATACTGTTTAGCATACTTCATATGGATATACTGTATTCTAGTCAAGGCCATCCTATTTAACTATTGCTGTACATATACTATTCTATCCTTTGTATTGTTCAGATATTCTACATATTCTATCCATATACTTTCCATAATTTCTATACATCCCATCACATACAGTGCATTCAGTATTCAGACCCATTCCCTTTTTCCATATTTTGTTACGTTCCACCTTATTCTAAAATGTATTAAATAAAAAAAATTCCTCATCAATCTACACACAATAGCCCATAATGATAAAGCGAAAACCAGTTTTTAGAAATGTTTGCAAATTTATAAAAAACAGAAATACCTTATTTACATGTGTAATCAGACCCTTTTCTATGAGACTCGAAATTGAGCTCAGGTGCATCCTGTTTCCATTGATCATCCTTGAGATGTTTCTACAACTTCATTGGAGTCCACCTGGGGTAAATTTAATTGATTGGACATGATTTGGAAAGGCACACACCTGTCCATATAAGGTCACACAGTTGACAATGCATGTCAGAGCAAAAACCAAACCACGAGGTCAAAGGTATTGTCTGTAGAGCTCCAAGACAGGATTGTGTTGAGGCACAGATCTGGGGAAGGGTACCAAAACATTTCTGCAGCATTGAAGGTCCCCAAGAACACAGTGGCCTCCATCATTCTTAAATGGAAAAAGTTTAGAACCACCAAGACTCTTCCTAGAGCTGGCCGCCCGGCCAAACTGACCAATCAGGGGAGAAGGGCCTTGGTCATGGAGGTGACAAAGAGCCCGATGATCACTCTGAGAGAGCTCTAGAGTTCCTCTGTGGAGATGGGAGAACCTTCCAGGAAGACAACCATCTCTGCAGCACTACACCAATCAGGCCTTTATGGTAGAGTGGCCAGACAGAAGCCATTCCTCAGTAAAAAGACACATGACAGCCAGCTTTACCAAAAGTTTACCAAAAGGCACCTAAAGACTCTCAGTCCATGAGAAACAAGATTCTCTGGTCTGATGAAACCAAGATTGAACTCTTTAGCCTGAATGCAGTGTCACGTCTGGAGAAAACCCTGCACCATCCCTACGGTGAAGTATGGTGGTGGCAGCATCATGCTGTGGGGATGTTTTTCAAGGGCAGAGACTGGGAAACTTGTCAGGATCGAGGGAAAGATGAACGGAGCAAAGTACAGAGAGATCGTTAATGAAAACCTGCTCCAGAGCGCTCAGGGCCTCAAACTGGGGCAAAGGTTCACCTTCCAACAGGACAACAACCTTAAGCACACAGCCAAAACAATGCAGGGGTGGCTTTGGGACAAGTCTCTGAATGTCCTTGAGTGGCCCAGCCAGAGCCCGGACGTCAACCCGATCGAACATCTCTGGAGAGACCTGAAAAAAGCTGTGAGGCAACGCTCCCCATCCAACCGGACAGAAATTGAGAGGTTCAGCAGAGAAGAATGAGAGAAACCAAATACAGGTGTGCCAAGCTTGTAGCGTCATATCATACCCAAGAAGACTCAAGGCTGTAGTTGCTGCCAAAGGTGCATCAACAAAGTACTGAGTAAAGGGTCTGAATACTTATGTAAATGTGATATTTATTTGTATACATTTGCAAAAATGTCTAAACCTTTTTGCTTTGTCATTATAGGTATTGTGTGTCGATTGACGAGGAGAAAAACAAATTAATTCATTTTAGAATAAGACTGTAACCTAACAAAATTTGGAAAAAGTCAAGGGGTCTGAATAATTTCTGAAGGCATTGTATCATACCAGTTTAAAGTTTGGACACACCTACTCATTCAAGGGTTTTTCTTTATTTTTACTATTTTCTACATTTAACCCATTCTACATTTATTTCCTTCTCAATGCGTTGGAGCCAATCAGTTGTGTTGTGACAAGGTAGGAGTGGTTAACAGAAGATAGCCCTATTTGGTAAAAGACAAAGTCCATATTATGGCAAGAACCACTCAAATTGTCAGATCGCAGTTGCAAATGAGAACTTGTTCTCAACTAGCCTACCTGGTTAAATAAAGATGAAATAAAATAAAATAAGCAAAGAGAAACGACAGTCCATCATTACTTTAAGACATAAAGGTCAGTCAGTACGGAAAATTTCAAGACCTTTGAAAGTTTCTTCAAGTGCAGTCGTAAAAACCATCAAACGCTATGATGAAACTGGCTCTCATGAGGACCACCACAGGAAAGGAAGACCCAGAGTTACCTCTGCTGCAGAGGATAAATTCATTAAAGTTACCAGCCTTGGAAATTGCATCCCAAATAAATGCTTCACAGAGTTCAAGTAACAGACCCATCTCAACATCAACTGTTAAGGGTAGACTGCATGAATCAGGCCTTCATGGTTGAATTGCTGCAAAGAAACCACTACTAAAGGACACCAAAAATAAGAAGAGACTTGCTTGGGCCAAGAAACACGAGCAATGGACATGAGACCGGTGCCAATATGGTCTGATGAGTCCAAATGTTATATTTTTGGTTCCAACCGCCGTGTCTTTGTGAGATGCGGAGTAGGTGAACGGATTTTCTCCGCATGTGTGGTTCCCATCATGAAGAATAGAGGAGGATGGTGTGGGGGTGCTTTGTGATGGTGTGGGGATGCTTTGCTGGTGACACTGTCGGTAATTTATTTAGAAATCAAGGCACATTTAACCAGCATGGTGTCATGACTTTACTTTCATTAATCTGATGACTTGTTTATTTATTCAACTAAATATGTTTAATTGTTACCCGATTAAATTAATCATGTAACAATTAACTCATTAGGATTTGGGGCACCACGGAAGAAGTTACCATCTCCCGAATTAAACTCTAAAAGTCTTTACCTATCACATCCATAAAACAGTCAACGTATTAATCATTACCTCTTATCATGTCATCATTCTGAACAGTCTGCAAAAAAACAGCCTTACTCATGATTCAGTACTACACCAATTGGTTTAATTATTTATTTACTAGCTAACTAAATAATAACACAGAATAAACATACACACTTACTACATGAGACAAATGTCCCTAGCGGACTGACACAATATGGCTTTTTACGCAATGACATAGAGAGAGAGAGAGAGAGAGAGAGAGAGAGAGAGAGAGAGAGAGAGAGAGAGAGAGAGAGAGAGAGAGACTCACTTATCATGGATACATTTTAGAACTATTCTCACATTAATGTCACAACTCTCCTGTGAGGATACGAAGGATCAGGTTACAGTGAGTCCGCTCTACAGTGCTCTCGCTCTCTCCCCTGCAGAGGGCGAGAGGGGTGAAGTTGGTCATTTTATGACGGTCGTAAATACCTTGTAGAAACTCTGCAGGATGGTTGGGAAAGAAACCTTTTGTTACAAGGAGATTCCTCCTGCCAAAACTACAACATAAAAAGGTTGAATAATGAAACAATATTTCTGTAACCTAACAGTTGGAATGGTCCGCGGGTACTTAAAGAACAATTATGTCAGATCAGTTGTTGTTTTGGGATCTCATTAAGGACGGTATAACAACATAACTGAATCTCTGAATGTGTATATTTCCCATTTATCAGGTTTACATCCAAATGTTGTGGAATTTATAGGATTAAATACGAAACTATTTGTGAGAAGATGAAATGTGATCTTGGCCTTCTAAATGAGAAACTGTTTTTTCATGTAAAGTTTATCCAGTCAGTAACCATGCCCACATGAGCACAGACTTTATGCCAAACATAATGGAACGCTCTTTTTCCCCAAGTTTTTTAAAGGACCCACTGAAGAATTCTCTATAGACCAGTTACATGCAGCGCCTGCTGAATACGTTACAAATGGTTAAGAAAACTACAAGATCAGACCAAGCAGGCGGACGGTGTTGAACCAGATGTCACGAATGGTCAGACTCTATGAGACCAAAAAAACATGGAGCGTGGCTGCATGTTGAAATGATTAGAAACTCTGAAAGAAGATGACTACACAGGAACATTCAGTCTGCAGCTGTTTAAGTACTTTAGTCTAGTAAACTCTGCCGAGAACCACTGGGTGGTACGTTGAAAGATCCATTCTAACGAACACTTCCTCTTGAAGATCCGTTCTCACAGACACTCCAAAACCAAGAAGCTACGACTACAAAAGACATGGTGATCTCTGGTGGACAACCAGAGACTTACACAACCAGAGACTTTCTGTCGATTACTCCCCGTAGATGGATTGAGTGTTTTCAACAGAGAGACAGCAAAGACATACACGCGTAAATATACATTGCAATTATTTCGAATGCACGGCCGTTCATGTGCAAAGTATTCACATTTCCATGAGCATAGTTATCAGCTATATGTATGTTAGTGGAATTCCTTTCCCTCTCCCTTTCCCTCTCTTTTGAATCTGCCATTTGTGTAACAAGCCAAAATATTGGTTTAGTCCACTAGGGACTTTTCATTGCATCATGTTAGTAATCAATGTGTAAGCTATCCTATTTGTGTGTTTATGTAATTCTGTGTGATTATTTAGTTTAGTTAGTAAATAAATAATGAAGGCAATTTGTGTATCGCTGATTCATCATTTATGCTAGGGTTCGTGCAGATATCCAAGAGTTTTGCGACTGTGACTGATGTAAAATATATTTATATCTTTAGAGTATAGTCGGGCGATAGTAACTCGTTAAATAACTTTTCCTGTGGTTCCCCAGATTACTACTTAATTAATTGTTATATGATTAATTTAATTGCGTAATAATTGAACGTGGTATGTAGTTATTTTATAAAATAACAGTCAAACACATTAATGATAGTCAAGACACAACATTAATCATATAGTTTGCACACAAACCACCGCCCGTTCATTAATCATTAATGCATTTACGTGTGAGTTCTTTTGTTCGCTGTTTATTTCTGTCGCTGATTGTCCGGAAGGGTCTGGACCCGTCTCTTCTGCTGTTGTTCAGTCTGGAAGAGAGCAAGCTATGTCGATGTTCCCATTGGTGATGAGCGTAGCAGGATAGTCTCACTTAAATTCACTTTTCTCGATATCTGACTTAGGACAGCTAATCAGCCGTACCAGTGATTGCCTGGAGGATGAGCTTCTCGCCTACACCTCGTGTTGATTATTCAAGATTCAGCATTTAAACCACTTTAGACGTGGGCTGCAACTCCTCTTCTTTCCCGGTCTACAATGTTCATTCTTAGCCAGTCCTTTTAAGCACTCTGGTAGAAAAGGACAGTTCCATCAGGCTGACACGCTCTTCTGACCTCACTCGGGGTGTGGCTACTTAATGTGAAAGGATATGATTGGAAGTTATCTCTTTGTCTCCTAAAATCACATTCCTATCTTAACAAAAATACTTCCATTATTTTTCATATCATATGCACAACTTATTGGATAGAAACTTGACAGATAAAGGGTATATACTTTCCAAGTAACAGTATTTTGTCCATACATTTTTTTATGACATCACAAAATGAAAACCAATAAGACATCCGCTTTCTACAGCTCCCCACTGACCATTCCCCACATTCTTATGTTAGAATTATTGTTCTGGCACAGTGGTCTAAGGCACTGCATCACTGTGTTAGCTGTGTCACTAGAGATTCTGGATTCGAGTCCAGGCTCCGTCGCAGCCGGCCGTGACCAGGAGACCGATGGGGCGGCGCACAATTGGCCCAGTGTCGTCCGGGTTCGCAGAGGATTTGGACGGCAGGGATGTCCTTGTCCCATTGCGGACTAGTGACTCCTGTGGCGGGCAGGGCGCAGTGGACGCTGACACGGTCGTCAGGTGTACGGTGTTTCCTCCGACACATTGGTGCAGCTGGCTTCCGGGTTAAGTGGGCATTGTGTCAAGAAGCAGTGCGGCTTAGTTTGGTTGTGTTTTGGGGGATGGATGGCTCTCGACCTTCGCCTCTCCCGAGGCCGTATGGGAGTTGCATCGATGAGACAAGACTGTAACTACCAATTGGATACCACAAAATTAGGGAGAAAAAGGGGGGAAAAATATATATATATATAATAAAGTAATAAATAAATCATTATTGTTCCAGTATTCACATTTGACCGTGTTAAAATTTAGTCAGGAAAAGTCTGTTAACAAAGAACATTCCTTGGGTTAAATACTGGAGAGGGGAAAGAAAGTATCCTTCTCCTGTAATTTACAACAGGGTGTGAACTGTTGACCATCCAGCAGCTCCATCCCCTTCTGTGGGAGAGAGAGAGACCTTGTTACTGTCAAGCCCCGCCAGTCGGATCTGACACATTCTGATCCTCACAGGTCAGTCATGACAGTGGCTACCACAGCATTCTGCACCGATACACCATCCCATCTGGTTTGCGCTTAGTGGGACTATCATTTGTTTTTCAACAAGACAATGACCCAACACACCTCCAGGCTGTGTAAGGGCTATTTGACCAAGAAGGAGAATGATTGAGTGCTGTATCAGATGACCTGGCCTCCACAATCACCCGAGCTCAATCCAATTGAGATAGTTTGGGATGAGTTGGACTGCAGAGTGAAGGAAAAGCAGCAAACAAGTGCTCAGCATATGTGGGAACTCCTTCAAGACTGTTGGAAAAGCATTCTAGGTGAAGAGGTATGAGAGAATGCCAAGAGTGTACAAAGCTGTCCTCAAGGCAAAGGGTGCCTACTTTGTTTAACACTTTTTTGGTTACTACATGATTCCATGTGTGTTATTTCATAGTTTTGATGTCTTCACTATTACTCTACCATGTAGAAAATATAAAAATAAAGAAAAACCCTTGAATGAGTAGGTGTGTCCAAATGTTTTACTTGTACATATATGACTGTATATATATATATTTATTTATACTCAGGACTCCGACATTGCTTGTCCTAATATTTCTATATTTCCTAATTCCATTGTTTAACTTTTTTAGATTTGTGTGTAACGTTGTATATTGTTAGATATTACTGCACTGTTGGAGCTAGGAACACATGCATTTTGCTACATCCGCAGTAACATCTGCCAAATATGTGTATGTGAGCAATTACATTTGATTTGATTTGATTGTAAATAACTCTGTTAAAATGTGCCTTTGATTTGTGTGTTTGACAGCAGGGGGGCATTTTGTTTACCACAGTGATTCTCACTTCCTGCAGCTAGGTCCTGATGCTCTGATGGTTGTTTTAGCTCCGGTCTGGGAAACTACTGTTTCCTGAAGCCACACACTAGCTGCTGTGCAAGGCCCTCCGCAGAGCACAGCATTATGGGAGAGCGCAGGGAACTTAGTATGGACATGAGGGGGTGGATACAAGACTCAAGATGAAATCAGTAGGGTGATTTGGAAAGCCATAGTCAGTCAATCAACAATATAATAATACTTGTAGGAAAGGTTTTCATCATTAGCTCACAATCTGTGGATACTATGGGAATAGAAGGGTTCAAAATACATGCAAAACATCACAGCACGGCTGAAAAATATACTACATGACCAACAGTATGTGGACACCTGTTTATCGAACACCTCATTCCAAAATCATGGGTATTATTAATATGGAATTGTTCCCTCCTTTTCTGCTATAACAGCCTCCACTCTTCTGGGAAGGCTTTCCACTAGATGTTGGAACATTTCTGCGGGGACTTGCTTCCATTCTGCCAGAAGGGCATTAGTGAGGTCGGGCACTGATGTTGGGCGATTAGGCCTGCCTCACAGTCGGCATTCCAATTCATCCCGAAGATGTTCGATGGGGTCGGCTCTGTGCAGGCCAGTAAAGTTCTTCCACACCAATCTCAACAAACCATTTCTGTATGGACCTCGCTTTGTACACGGGGGGATTGTTAAAGGGCCTTCCCCAAACTGTTGCCAGAAAGTCGGAAGCACAGAATTGTCGAGAATGTCATTGTATGCTGGAGCGTTAATATTTCCCTTCACTGGAAGTAAGGGGCCTATCCTGAACCATGAAAAACAGCCCCAGACCATTATTCCTCCTTGTAAAGGGAATTATATGCTTAATGGTAATGATTAAAATATTCCACCCTGAAACCATATAATTGTATGAAATTTATTAGAATCATAAAACTATAATCTGATGATGTGTGTAGTTTTAGTCAGAATTAGAACAAGGACCGTTTGTTCCTTTTTAGTATGTAAGCAGGGTGCAAGTGTGAAACAAATGATAAGAGGAGCTATCGACAGACAAGTTGTACTACTGTGTTCCTTACAGGACATTCTGTCTCCACCCGTGGAGGGGAGAAACTGTTAGGCTTGCAGAAAATTATGAAACATGTTGCAGATTAAAGAAACAATGTATCTGTTTAGTGGAAAAACACAGACTGTCTGAGAAAGGCGTAGCTTAAGATTTGAACTTGTTTGTTTGTGTTATAAAGACTGTGTTTGCATTCTTGACTTTAGAACGTTCTCATGAATAAACTGTACTAACCTTTTGCATAAACTGAGTCTTTGCCTAATTATTATTAAACCCATGGTCTTACAAACCTTGGGGATTGGTCAAAGCTATTGATTGTTAGTTATTATCATTGTGATTGAAAATTCTCATGACACTCCTCCACCAAACTTTACAGTTGGCACTATACATTCGGGCAGGTCGAACCCAGATTCGTTTGTTGGACTGCCAGATGGTGAAGCGGGACTCATCACTCCAGAGAATGCGTTTCCACTGCAGCCAGCTGATTCTTAGCATTATGCATGGAGATCTTAGGCTTGTGTGCTGTCACGCCCTGACCTTAGAGAGCTTTTTATGTCTCTATTTTGGGTTTAGTCAGGGTGTGATTTGGGTGGGCATTCTATGTTCTATTTTCTATGTTTTTGTATTTCTTTGTTTTGACCGGGTATGRTTCTCAATCAGGGACAGCTGTCTATCGTTGTCTCTGATTGGGAACCATACTTAGGTAGACCTTTTCCCTCCTTTCTGTGTGGGAAGTTGACTTGTGTTTGTGGCACTTAGCCCTCGTGAGCTTCACGGTTGTTTTCTTCGTTCGTTGTTTTGTTGGCGTCATTTTCTATAATAAAAGGATAATGTACGCTCACCACGCTGCGTTTTGGTCCACTTCCTTTGACGGCAGTGACATGTGCGGCTGCTCGGCCATGGAAATCCATTACATGAAGCTCCCGACGAACAGTTCTTGTGCTGAAATTGCTTCCAGAGGCAGTTTGGAACTTGTTGCAACCGAGGACATACGATTTTATGCGCTATGCGCTTCAGCACTCGGCAGTCCCGTTCTGTGAGCTTCTGTGGCCTACCACTTTGTAGCTGAGCCCTTGTTACTCCTAGACGTTTCCACTTCACAATAACAACACTTACAGTTGACCGGGGCAGTTCTAGCAGAGGATAAATTTAACAAACTAACTTGTTGGAAAGGTGGTATCCTATGACGGTGCCACATTGAACGTCACTGAGCTCTTCAGTAAGGCCATTATATTGCCAATTTTTATCTATGGAGATTGCATGGATGTGTGCTTGATTTTATACACCTGTCAGCAGTTAGTGTGGCTGAAATAGCCGAATCCACTATTTTGAAGGGGTGTCCACATACTTTTGTTGATAGTCGTGGCCAAACGTTTTGAGAATGACACAAATATTAATTTTCACAAAGTTTGCTGCTTCAGTGTCTTTAGATATTTTGTCAGATGTTTCTATGGAATCTTTTTCAAGACCTCTGCAATCCGCCCTGGCATGCTGTCAATTAACTTCTGGGCCACATCCTGACTGATGGCAGCCCATTCTTGCATAATCAATGCTTGGAGTTTGTCAGAATTTGTGAGTTTTTGTTTGTCCACCCGCCTCTTGAGGATTGACCACAAGTTCTCAATGGGATTAAGGTCTGGGGAGTTTCCTGGCCATGGACCCAAAATATCAATGTTTTGTTCCCCGAGCCACTTAGTTATCACTTTTGCCTTATGGCAAGGTGCTCCATCATGCTGGAAAAGGCATTGTTCATCACCAAACTGTTTCTGGATGGTTGGGAGAAGTTGCTCTCGGAGGATGTGTTGGTACCATTCTTTATTAATGGCTGTGTTCTTAGGCAAAATTGTGAGTGAGCACACTCCCTTGGCTGAGAAGCAACCCCACACATGAATGGTCTCAGGATGCTTTACTGTTTACTGGCATGACACAGGACTGATGGTCACCTAGTCTTCTCCGGACAAGCTTTTTTCCGGATGCCCCAAACAATCGGAAAGGGGATTCATCACAGAAAATTACTTTACCCCAGTCTTCAGCAGTCCAATCCCTGTACCTTTTGCAGAATATCAGTCTGTCCCTGATATTTTTCCTGGAGAGAAGTGGCTTCTTTGCTGCCCTTCTTGACACCAGGCCATCCTTCAAAAGTCTTTGCCTCACTGGGCGTGCAGATGCACTCACACCTGCCTCCTGCCATTCCTGAGCAAGCTCTGTACTGGTGGTGCCCTGATCCCGCAGCTGAATCAACTTTAGGAGACGGTCCTGGCGCTTGCTGGACTTTCTTGGGCACCCTGGAGCCTTCTTCACAACAATTGAACCGCTCTCCCTGAAGTTCTTGATGATCCGATAAGTGGTGCAATCCTACTGGCAGCAATATCCTTGCCTGTGAAACCCTTTTTGTGCAAAGCATTGATGACGGCACGTGTTTCCTTGCAGGTAACCGTGATTGACAGAGGAAGAACAATGATTCCAAGCACCACCCTCCTTTTGAACCTTCCAGTCTGTTATTCGAACTCAATCATCATAACAGAGTGATCTCCAGCCTTGTCCTCGTCAACACTCACACCTGTGGCAACGAGAGAATCACTGACATGATGTCAGCTGGTCCTTTTGTGGCAGGCCTGAAATGCAGTGGAAATGTTTTTGGGGGATTCAGTTCATTTGCATGGCAAAGAGGGACTTTGCAATTAACTGCAATTCATCTGATCACTCTTCATAACATTCTGGAGTATATGCAAATTGCCATCATACAAACTGAGGCAGCAAACTTTGTGAAAATTAATATTTGTGTCATTCTCAAAACTTTTGGCCACGACTGTATATATATATGTATGTCACGTGAATGCTGTATATAAAAGTACCATGTATGTAGTATGTAACATTTTATGTGTAAAATGTATGTAGCGTATACTTAACAAAAAAGTTATTTTTGTCCTCTGAAGATGGGGTTGGTGGATGGGTTAATAAAATAAATAATAATTTTTAAAAAGACAAGATGAATAGGAATGCTATTTTAGGCTGTTGTATGATGACTATGAGGAATATTATCATGGTTAATCAGATGTGCGATGGGTTTGTAACTGTTTGTTTGTTTTGACTTTTAAAGGACATGTTAGTGCTCCTGGTTATTTATCTATTGTCTGCCCCATAATATAGTACATCCCCATCACATAATACAAACATGTGATATGAACCACATTAACTCAGAGAACACTCTTCTCACTGACACATCCTTCTCTGTCATGGCTTTGTTTCCCACACCCCTAAATGGCTTCCTCTCCACATCCTCTATGACCACATATCTGATATGACTGGGTTGGTTGGTTGACTTTGCATAATTTTACTATACATAAATAACAATAGTTAATAAGAGAAGTTGACAATGAAAAAAATTCATACAAGAGTATTACATTTTTAAAGAAATCTTGCCTATCTTAATTTCAACTTTAATAACCCCTCTTCCATCCCACTTCATATCCATTGTCAGTGGACACAACAGAGTGTGTCTTTGGGGGGTGGATGCAGGTTTTGGCCCCTGAGTCCCTGTATGGTTCCCCAGTGCCCCACAGCTCTTCTGACTCAGACCCCCTCCAAGGCCTACAGCACCATGTCCACCACTATGAAATTAGCATTCTCCTACACACCAGGCATGAAGCATAATGTCACACAGAGACTTATATGCTTCACAAATAATTAATAAGCATATATTTTTAGAGAGGGTGGGAAAAGGGTTGTAAGGACCAGTTATAACACACAATATGGAAACACTAGCTGGAGTGGTCTATTACCTTGTCCAGATAACAGCCAGACTTGAAGATGTCTGCGGAGCAGTGTGTAATATCACTTGACCGTTTATCCTTGATAGGCACTGAAAACTTCATAGCACAATGTGTGTGGGTGTTCTCCCTTCTTTTCATAAGCTATTTCACATACAGTACACCAGTCTGTATCTGTAAAGATGTATAAAGTCTGCCATATCAGGACAGCTGAAAAGGTTACCTAATTGTGGATGGGCATCCGAGTTGGATACCCGTCCACAATTGTTCCCTTCAGGGCCCCCCAAGCTCTGGCCCATGGGGACCCCTGAAGGAACATGGAGCCTGCTGGTAAGCAGGTCGTTCAGGTTGGCCAAGAGGGAGACACAGCGTGGCTTATTTGACTGTGCCTCTACACCACCAGTTGACTTCTCTGCTGCCAGTGTTGGGGGCTCTTTAAGATGAAGGTGATATCGGTCAAATGTTGATGGGGGGTCACTACTAAGACCCAGAGGTGTCTCAATAGTAGGGGGCGACACAGACAGCCCTGTATCCCCATGCCACGATAAGGACTTCTTCTTGTGGGAGATAACGGGGCTACTTCTAGTAAGGGGATATTGGTCATCACCTGGGAACAGCAGAGAGGGGTCCTGCTGCCTGTTTGAGTCGCTCCCTGGTACTTCATTACTCTTATAGTGTCCTTCATCATCATCATCATGAGAGGACTGCCATATCTGCCTTTATTCCCGCTGCTTTCTGTCTCAGTGCAGTGTCTGTGTGGTGGGCTTAGATAAGGTGATGTCGGGACAGTGTCCCTCCGTAGAGGAGAGGCAGTGCCACCACGACTGACCACATGCACACACATAGAGAGATTTTCTATGAACACAGTTACAGTATATCTCAACTTCCTTCAAAACAACTTCTCTTGTACTTGCTGAATGAAAATTGAAAACTATCAGCAGAAAATATACAAATGTATATTGAACAAAAAAATGTACGCAACATGCAACAATTTCATATACAGTTAATATAGAGAAATCAGTCAATTGAAATAAATGAATTAGGCCCTAATCTATGCATTTTACTGGGAATACATATATGCATCTGTGGGTCACTGATACCTTAAAAAAAGTAAGGGTGTGGATCAGAAAATCAGTCGGTGTCTGGTGTGATCACCATTTGCCTCATGCAGCGCAGCACATCTCCTTCGCATAGAGTTGATCAGGCTGTTGATTGTGGCATGTGGAATGTAGTCCCGCTCCTCTTCAATGGCTGTGCGAAGTTGCTGGATATTGACGGGAACTGGAACACAGTGTCATACTTGTTGATCCAGAGCATCCCAAATGCTCAGTAGGTGACATACTGTATCTGGTGAGTATGCAGAACTGGGACATTTTCAACTTCCAGGAAAAGTTGAAACTTCACATTTTAGAGTGGCCCTTTATTTTCCCCAGCACAAGGTGTAACTGTAAAATGATCATGCTGTTTAATCAGCTTTTTGATATGCCACACCTGTCAGGTGGAGGGATGATCTTGGCAAAGGATAAATGCTCAGGGTGTAAACTTATTTGTGCACAAAATTTGAGATGAATAAGCTTTTTGTGTGCATGAAATGTACAGTACACTGTGAAATTTGCATGATGGCATTGTTTGCATTAGTATGTACAGAAGATATATCCTCATCTCCAACATTACAAGGTAATTCGACAGATGAGCAAGCGTCCCTAGCAGTTTCAGTCAGGCATCACCAGTTGCAGTAGTAAGCTACTTCTTATGACACCTTCCCATAAAGGTAGATACAATAGAAAGTTATAGAATATATTCATATTACAACCATAGGTATCTCTATTGTGAAGGGGATATTTTCACATGAACACCAACCTTTTTTATATCATGTGAGGCCATATTAGAGTTGGACAGTCAAGTGCTGTTTGAAGGAGGACATTGACTTTGTAGAGCTCCTCAAACAAATACAGAATTTGTCTAATAATAATCTTCTGGATCCATAAACAAACAATATTATCATATTAGAATATTGCAAATAAACAATATATCAATGGGCAGGTCAAGCCTATACAGTATCTACAGTGTGTTCAGAAAGTACTCAGACCCCTTGACTTTTTCCACATTTTGTTACATTAAAGCCTTATTCTAAAATGGATTGAATTGTTTATTTCCCTCATCAATCTATACACAATACCCCATAATGAGAAAGCTAAAACAGGTTTTTAGATATCATTGCTAATATATCATTAAAAAAAACGTAAATATCTGTTACGGTGCCTCCTAACGGAGGAAGGTGCAGGACTCAGGAGCAGGAGAGTTTAATGTGCAGTCCCAACACAACTACAACATGGGACTAAAACACGGCCAAAACGAGATTGTCACACACACAGGGAATAAAGCGTAACACACACGGAGGAGAAACCTCTACTACTAAACTCAATACCAAAACGGCACAACTGCCGAGAGAAAAGAAACCCTGTGGTGCAGACACACACCCCTAAATAACATAACCACAGAAAACAATCCCGCACAAAGACTCGCAGGCAGCGGAGGTAAATATACCCACCGAACTCAACTATCAAGACACAGGTGTAAACAATACAGACAGACACAAACGAAAAGGAAAAATGGATCGGTGGCAGCTAGTAGGCCGGCGACGACGACCGCCGAGCACCGCCCGAACAGGGAGAGGAGCCACCTTCGGTGGAAGTCGCGACAATATCACATTTACATAAGTATTCAGACCCTTTACTCAGTACTTTGTTGAAGCACCTTTGGCAGCGATTACAGCATTGAGTCTTCTTGGGTATGACGCTACAAGCTTGGCACACCTGTATTTGGAGAGTTTCTCCCATTCTTCTCTGCTGATCCTCTCAAGCTCTGTCAGGTTGGACGGGGAGCGTCGCTGCACAGCTATTTTCAGGTCTCTCCAGAGATGGGTTCAAGGCGCTGGCTGGGCCACTCAACGACATTCAGAGACTTGTCCCGAAGCCACTAATGCGTTGTMTTGGCTGTGTGCTTAGGGTAGTTTTCCTGTTGGAAGGTGAACCTTTGCCCCAGTCTGAGGTCCTGAGCACTCTGGAGCAGGTTTTCATCAAGGATCTCTCTGTATTTTGCTCCATTTATCTTTGCCTCGATTCTGACTAGTCTCCCAGTCCCTGCTACTGAAAAACATCCCCACAGCATGATGCTGCCACCACCATGCTTCACCGTAGGGATGATGCCAGGTTTCCACCAGACGTGCACTTGGCATTCAGGCCAAAGATTTAAATCTTGGTTTCATCAGACCAGATAATCTTGTTTCTCATGGTCTGAGAGTTTAGGTGCCTTTTGGCAAACTCCAAGCGTGTTGTCATGTGCCTTTTACTGAGGAGTGGCTTCCGTCTGGTCACTCTACTATGAAGGCCTGATTGGTGGAGTGCTACAGAGATGGTTGTCCTTCTGGAAGGTTCTCCCATCTCCACAGAGAAACTCCAGAGCTCTGTCAGAGTGACCATCGGGTTCTTGGTCACCTCCCTGACCAAGGCCCTTCTCCCCCGATTGCTCAGTTTGGCTGAGCGGCCAGCTCTAGGAAGAGTCTTAGTGGTACCAAACTTCTTTAATTTAAGGATGATGGAGGCCACTGTGTTCTTGGGGACCTTCAATGCTGCAGACATTTTTTGGTACCCTTCCCCAGATCTGTGCCTCGACGCAATCCTGTCTCGGAGGTCTACGGACAATTCTTTCAATCTCCTGGCTTGGGTTTTGCTCTGACATGCACTGTCAACTGTGGGACCTTATATAGACAGGTGTGTACCTTTCCAAATCCTGCCCAATCAATTGAATTTACCACAGGTGGACTCCAATGAAGTTGTAGAAACATCTCAAGGAAAAACAATGGAAACAGGATGCACCTGAGCTCAATTTCAAGTCTCATAGCAAAGGGTCTGAATACTTATGTAAATAAGGTATTTCTGTTTTTGTTTTTTTATACATTTGCAAAAATAAAAAATAAAAATGGTTTTCACTTTATTATTATGGGGTATTGTGTGTAGATTGCTGAGGTTTAAAAAAATATATAATTTAGAATAAGGCTGTAATGAAACAAAATGTGGAAAAAGTCAAGGGGTCTGAATACTTTCCGAAGGCACTGTATACTGAAGTTAAGATACATGTACACCTGCAGCAAGTAGTATTGAAACCATAGGAACAATCACAAATGTGATTATTTCCAGAATCTCTGAAACAATTTAATATTCTATCCAACTGTAAAGTAATCACCATTTTGTATAATCCCAAAACAGAGGACATGGTCGAACGTGAGTCTTTTTGTCATGTAACGTCTAAAATCATACAGCTGTAAAATTGTCAACTTGTTGAGCAAGAAGTGGGTCGGATATCTTTACATCCAACATTTAATGTTGGGGGTCTCATTCTGTTGTTATAAGTGCTCTTATAACCACACGTCAGTGAATGACAAGTTTAGGTAGCTGAGCTCTTTTAATATCTTGTTAAAAAATTTGCACTGGTCTACTGCTCCAGTTCAGCAGTCCAAGTTAAATTAGGGAGTGAGCTCCTATGTTTTTGTGTAATTAAAGTTTTATCAAAGGTCAAAAGTGTCAGAGTTTACTAGGAGTGGTGGGTTGGAGTCAGGCGCAGAGAGCAGGGGGTTCGGTAAATCGTAATTTATTCTCCGGCACGGTCACGCCAAAATACAGGGCGCATAAAACAGACCAGCCCAAACACAGGACCAAACAGTCTGGAGAAAACAAAAACACGAAAACACATCCACATCCACATCCACAACCACATCCACATCCACATCCACAACCACAACCACATCCACATCCACAACCACATCCACATCCACAACCACAACCACAATCCACAACCACATCCACATCCACAACCACATCCACAACCACATCCACATCCACAACCACATCCACAACCACATCCACAACCACATCCACATCCACATCCACATCCAACAGAGTAACAATCCCGCACAACCCTAGGCGGACCTAACAGGCTTAAATAGACATAAATCAAGAAACGAAACAGGGAACAGGTGCAACCAATAAGACAAAACGAAAAGGAAAAAGGGATTGGTGGCGGCTAGTAGACCGGCGACGACGACCGCCGAGCGCCGCCCGAACAGGCAGGGGAGCCACCTTCGTTGGGAGTCGTGACAAAAGGCTCACACTCCAAGTAGTGTCTTAGAACTCCAAGTGGTGTCTTATAATTACTACATATTATATTTGACCTGAAAAGTGTTATAATACTCATCCCAACATCTCACAAATCTCTGGTGAGGATTGAGTTATCATTCACAAATAGATTTAACCTAATCCTTATGTAGTAGTCTTGCTTATTAATGCTGAGATCAACAATAATTTTTTTCCAGCTTTTTATTCCTGTTAGGTTCCCCTCGGTGGGAAGTAATGTCTTGTCCAGCATGAAGGAGATGTTGTAGAAACCAGCCTTAAGCATATTGAAACAACCTAACAATTGTGTGTCACACCACAATGCAGCTTGAACAGATCGGGGAAGTATGATACTAAAAAAGTAGCATTTAATTTTTCTTGTACTCATGTTCTGCTAATAGTAAAATATGAAGTGAGGGGATGAAACTGACAAAAAAGTGACATGAAGATATGGACTGACTTTTCAGGCGCTGAAAAGAAATAGTAATACTGTCATGAATATTGGGAATAGCAGAATTATAGGTTATTTGTTGAGCTGGGTTCATCTGAAATAGAATCTAACAGGCTTTTACCTGCTCCAGATGGCACCAAAGACGATACATGTATCATAGTCTGACACTCCACCTCACTCACTCGTTTCTTTCTGTTACTGTATGTATCTGAAGGCATCTCTCATTCTCTACCTCTCGTCTCTCTGTCTCTCTTTCACTCTCTCTCTCTCTCTATGTGTGTGTACAGCCTCCATAGTGTGATCAGTGATCAGCAAACAGCATCTCTGCTGATGCAAGGTTATTCAAGCGGTCGACTCAGCATTCTCATTGGCAGTGAGCCCCCCCTCTCTCAATTCAATTCAAAGGGATTTATTGGCATGGGAAACATATGTTTACATTGCCAAAGCCAAGTGAAATAGGTAATAAACAAAAGTTAACAAACCATTCATAATGAACAGTACTCTCTCTCTCTCTCTCTCTCGCTCTCTCTCTCTCTCTCTCTCTCTATCAACAGGCTAGACTACTCATTTGTAGACTCATTGAACTCTAGGAATTATCATTCAAGATATGATATGAAATGTATGATATGAATGTTTTTCTGTAATTGAGTTAGAAGTTGTTATGCAGGTTTACTAATCATTCAAAATCCGTAGTCACAATGTTTACTGCATTCCCAATATCTGTTTTGTGTCACTCAGTTTATATGAACTACATATATCACAGATGTAGCCTACGGTACAGACATTCGTGTCATACAAGTAGCTCTAGGTTTTGAAGGGAAACTATGTCAGTTTTCTGTAGGCCTATAGTCAGCAGGGGTCGCAAAATCCTAATCTACCAGTATGCAGTTGGCCTGGCTACAGTTCATTGTAGTACAGTGAATTGCGCAGCCGCATGGGAGCGGAGGCAATTCCGGAAATTCGCGCACCGCTGAAGTCTCTCCCGTAGTTTGTGCCTGGATACAATCGTCGTAGAGCATTTCATTTGCAATAAAGGTGAGGCGAATATGGCGACGTTGGGACCAGACCCTCGTCCACATTCCCAGCTCGCATCTGCCTCTATACAAAGTAACATTAGCGGCAATACCGTGCCAACTAACCGCGGCTTGGAAAGAGCGTTGGAAGAAGGAGCGAACTCCGGGTTTTTTAACCTCAGCGCCAGGAAACTCAAAGAATTCCCTAGGACAGCATCTAATTTTGACTTATCAGATACAGTGGAAGCAGGTAAGAATAGAAAACACTGTATAATTTTTCTGAATCTCTTCCGCTCCTGCGCCCAGGGTTCCCGACAAAGTGCATGGATTTGGGGAATTAGGTATTGAGAGGAATGGTGTTGTATTCTGTATAAGCGAAGATAACTTGCTGTGTGGAGTTTGTTTGAATTAACAATATGTTTCCATTCCATTACACAAAAATTAACATGATTGAGAATTTTATAGACAGACAATGGACATGCTGTGCCTGGCGCACGACTGAGTTTCCCCCTCTAGATGCGTAGAATAAGCTTTGGGCCAGATGTTCAGTATTGTGTGTAGAGGCAACGACATAATGGGGCATTATAGATAGCTTGGGCATACCGTTCCAACTATAGGCTACCTCTGGCTGTATGTTAACTACAAACAATAACTGAACATCACGCTGTGTAATTGTGTCCAAAATATGTCGTGGAAATCCCCAAATTATTTCCCAGAACCATACAATCTTGTTTTCGGTTTCACACTGACTGCAGCCTATGCAGGACCTAGGGCGAAATGATGGTGTAGATATTGGGGAGGATGAACAGTAGATGGAGGTCCGGGGAGCTTTATTTGTTTGTAAACTTTTTTATATGGAGGGGTATTTAGAAAACACAGTATAAGGTATAAGTGCAATGTCACAAAAAATATATATGTTAGGAATTGTATTTCTTATTTTTTGGCAAATAACTAACTTCCTGCTTTTTAACACGTTTTTTAACACACACACTTTTTAACACATAGAACATTTGCAGTTTTATAATGCTATTCTTAACATTTTGTCATGAGTCTGAAAGAACATTTAGCAGTTTTAAAGCTAATTTCCTGCAACTCTACACAGTTTGTCATGGGGCAGATAAAAATGTGCTGTTTTTATAGCTCATCTCATACTATATTTCATATTTTTCAATGAGGATGTGAGAACGTTTAGCTGTTTTAAGGCAAATTTCCTGCTACTTTACACATTTTGCCATGAGGTTGAGAGAATATTTTGTTGTATTAAAGTAACTTTCCAGGGAAAATCTCACGTTTAAAAGTTCTGTTAACTCATACCCAAATAATGTTGTTGAATCATCCTATACTTGTATTTGTGGCCAAAGCATAAATTGGAGAAAACACTTTAAAAACCCCACCTCAAACTTGTATCATAAACAGACTGTTTAAAAAATGCTTGCTATTTCCTCAAAGAGGGAGCTGGCCAATCAGTGGTCTACTCGCAATAATATTTTTAATGACCTGTATACACCCACACCATTCTGATGTTGGGGTATGCCCACAACATTCCAACAAAGAAAAGCTGCCTTTAAATATACTTAATTGCCCTTTTTTGGAAATAAAACTATTTCACTCATATTATAATGAATTATAGTTCATATTTCATAGAAATCTGGAAAAACTGGTTAGTCACTTTAAAGGTTGACTTCGGGTAAAAACACAAAAATAACTGATCAATGCACCATCATACCAGGTCATTTAATGTATTTAATAATAAATAAATAAAACCAAATCAAAAAAAAAAAAATGTAAATGGCATGTTATATGCCTAGTTAAATAAAGGTAAAAAAAATACATAAAAAACAAGTTATTGAAGGGTCGAGACAACTTTATTATGATTTCACGTTTCAGAGAAACTTACACCAAACAGCAAATCACTTCGTCATCCTCGTTGTGTACAGTAGTATGGGGGCCCCGAAAAAAAACATGAACAAAGGCTCCAAAAACACCCAAATGCATCCTTTTAGAAACAGCAAAGCTCTCAGTATAGTGATGTAGGTCTTTTAGATATTGTACACATGAAATTGTGTAATTCCGAACTTCTGCAGCGTTATATTCAATTTTGTTGCGACTCGAGCGATACCTCTCTGTCTATTTTACAGATAACTACCAAAATAAAGAAAACACTTGAGTAAATGAGGGATACAAAGTAGAGGTTGACACGGGAACAGTGCTCCCACTGCCTTCATTCCCCAAATCTCGTAATGTGGTTATCAGCTGTGTACAGGTAACTGTCTCCTAAGCAGCAGCCACAGAGCAGTTGCTATGGTTACTCACACGCGAGTGGCTGTATCGCGTTAGTGGAAACCAAGACTGATCTCAACGTCAATCTTTGACTAGCAGAAGTTACTTTTTGTAGCAGGTTAGGATAATTGACATGGAAGGTTAGGATAATTAGGTTAAGGTTAGGAATAGAGTTAGCTAAAATTGTCCCTAATGCGGCTTGAACATATCTAGCTACAACAAGGCTTGCCCTGAGAACAGTCTTCGTTTCCACGAATGTGATGCTGTTGCAGAGCGGGGACAGACAGACATGCAGCTAGGAGGGAGTTATTTCAGAGATTTGGGCATATAAATGAGCAATGGACGGGACAGAGTTATTTTTATTGTGATGGGACAGGAAAGTTCCGGTGTTACAGAACGGTTGCGGGATCAGGACAGTACAGGTAAAATAATTGACAGGACAAGACACGACAGAAATGAATAGTCACTCCTGTGTCAACCTTTAATACAAAGTATATTGAACGCATGGGGTGCTTCCACACTTCTAGAATATAAGCCAACACGCATTGAAGCTGTTCTGACGCCTCGTGGTGGTTCAACTCCCTATTAAGACATTATACAGTGTGTTGGTGTTTCCTTTATTTTGGCAGTTACCTGTAGCAGCAGGCTGCATGGTAAATGGAACCGCTCGAGAATGCTCGAGTCGCGTAAAAGGGAATATAACATTACGGATAAAGAATGAAAACTGTTTTTGGAGATTCTGTTCATGTTTTTTCAGTTTCTCTAAAACATGTGAAATCACAAAAAAGTTGTTTGGACCCTTCTACAACATGCCATTTACATCAAAATAGAGATTTGGTTGTAACATTTCTCCTTTAAAGCTAATTTCCTGCAATTCTACACATTCTGCCATTGCTTATGACGTGTTCATATGCTATCTGGGGGACCTCCAGTGGGCCCCCAACTCCCCCCAGAAATTATTGGGCGGACGTGTCCCCCCATCCCCCGTGGCAATTTCGCCAATGTCCTGGACAATAAAGTTTGCATTGTGTCAACCAACAGTCACACTATGAACTTCATTATTTTGTACTCTAGATTGGTTGGGCCATGCATGACTGAGCACAACAGCAATTCACCATTGACCTGTGAGCCATTTCAGTAACCTATAGCCTAGTATGAGTTTGACAGTAATTCCCTGTCTTTGTGTGACTACCCTGTCTGCATGTTTTTAGGACTGCACACATAATTAGACAGTAACTACTTTATGTGATGCACATCACTATAGAATAGAGAAATTTGRTTGTAAAATAAATCATTGCATTAGGCTTAAAGAGTGCCTGGGTTTGGAAGCAGTAGGCGGGGACTTCCAGTTAATCGTACACATTCTGRATTTATGATACTAAATTACAGTTGGCAACATTCCATCATCCTTGTCCCCACAAACACACACCAGAGGCAACAAACAGGCCGTTAGCTACTCTTCTGTCGTCAGTCAATCAGTCAGAAGGAGTGTTTCTTTATATGCACAGCACCACTATAACCAAGTCTGAGGAAGGGATAAGGCTACCTATAGGTGACAGGCTACACTGATGACTGGTCGAGGAAGTATCAAATCCAAAGTGTGCTTTGTTATTTTGCATGGGAATTCCCTTGATTGCGGTTGCACCTTTAACTGTGATGACATCATGAATCGGCTGTAATATTGTACCTAGAGAACGAGTCACTACAGGATAGCACTGTCAGGTATCAAAAGTATACACACTCACACAGTTGTTCTTACTAAACTTAGGAAAAGTCCCAAGCGCAGTTTCATATCTGCCTAAAACCAAAAGATTACATCTATACGGTTCCTACATGTTAGGAACTGTGTACAGACGGATGCTGGTATGCAATACCACATTATGTGGCCTGAATCTRATGTAGGTGCCCTTTTAACCCCCTGCACCCATTTCCCTGGCATTGAGTTCCACTCTGACTGAGATTGATCCGTGGCCCTGGTCGACTGCCACAGCAGGGGGGCCAGAGGACTGCTAGCTATAATTAGAGGTGACAATTGCTCTACTACTGTCTGACTGGGTTCACACACTGATAACATTACTCACAGTTAACACACACACACCAGGGCTGTGAATTGCCAGGGACCTCACAATACGATATTATCATGATACTTAGGTGCCGACACAATATGCACTGCGATTCTTACGATTCTATGTGTATTGCGATTCAATGTTCCAAACATATTGCTCACCATGTTTACTCATGGCTTTGATCAGTCATGTAAATAAAAGTGCTGAAAACAAATTGGCTCCCTATTTAAAAAGAAGATGGAGAACAAGCTACACGTATGAAGGAAAAATACTGGAGTTTTGTTGCAGGTATAGCCAACTAGTGCAAAAATAATACTGCTATATTGTCAAAACGATACTATATATTGTCATAAATAATATCCCGATATGTAACTGTGAAGATTTTTCCCTTACACACACAGCTATTGACCCTACTGCTCTGTCCACTCACTGCAAACTTCACTCACAGTTAACACACAGACAAGCACTGGGACACACAAAGTGCTTACAGTTGAATTGAGCGAACATTGTAACAGTAGGCTAGTATCTTCACCCAAACTGGTCTGTTAGGTTTGGTCACTCACTCTGTTGTTTATAGATATAATATCAACGGGTAACATCAACATTGTTGGGTATATCAACATTGTGAAGTTGCACTGGGATGAAGGAGAAGACTATATTTGGATAAAAAATATAGTTTCTCTAAAATTAGCTTACGGTAGTTGCCTTCAAAATGTGTTTAACTGTATAAGTGTGTGTACACAGATGGAGATCTTCCTTACTCTTTGATGTTATGAGGGTCCTAAAGGTGTTTAGCATTTAATAGGTCCTATGGGTCGAATCAGATAGCCGAAAGTAGAAGAGGACATTTCAACAACATTACCATTCTGTCTTCAGGACCTCAGAGCTCAACTCACCCAGACCAGAGGAGACCTTTTTAGGCTGTCTCTAGAAATAGCCTGATTGATTTCATAATGATTCCCAGGGGAGGTTTTTGAGGAAATGGGAACCATACAGAAATGTAAGAAAGTCATCCGCTTCAGCTAGTGACGAATGTTGCCTGAATGTTTTGGTGATGTTATGTATCTGATGGTAGCATTTTTCTCCTTGGTTATTTATGTTTCAGATTGTAATAGTCAGTTATAGTGGTTTTATTGGCCTGTTCTGTAGAATGGGCAAGAAATGAAACTGCACTGCAGCCTCCCATTCTATTCTAAACAGCAGAGAAGGGCATTTCTGGCATCGTTTCAAGGCATCCATACATACACATTCTGTAATTACATCATATAGCCAGACTCTCCCTCAGTGTGTGTGTGTGATAAGTGGAGGCTCCTCAGAGGAGGAAGGGCAGGACCATAGTGAATTTTTTATTTTTATAGTGAAACATATAAATAAAAATGTTGATTTTAAATCTATACAAAATATATTCACGTCACCAAATTATTGATTAAAACACCACGTTTTGCAATGAAGGTCTACAGTGGCCTCAGCAGCACTCTGTAGGGTAGCAATAGTACTGAAAGCATAAGCTACAGCTAGCTAGCACTGCAGTGACTAAAATGTGGTGTGTAGTTGACTCAAAGAGAGAGAAAGACAATATTTGAACAGTTTTTAACAAATACATTTCTTCAAATATGAAGGAGAAGCATGAGAGAGAGGGAGAGTTAGCGATGTTTGGCCTACTCAAACACCCAGCTCAAACAGAGGGAAGCTATGTTAGCTAGCTGGCTATGGCTATCCAAATTTGGAGCTCTTCCAAGTCAAGGTAAGCTTTTGGTTTTATTAATTTATTACCACCGGGGTCGCCGGTGTAACTGCTAAAGTGCTTGCTCTGCTGACTACTCTACTGCATGATTGTAGCGGGTTTACTAATGCGTTAGTTCTATTAGCTATGTTTACTATGACTTTAGATAATATGGTGACAATGATGTAGGCTGTGTGTAGCGGTTAGCGGTTATAATATGAAGGTTTGGCTTGGAAAGGTTTTTTACCTTGTTGTAACGGATGTGAAATGGCTAGCTAGTTAGCGGTGGTGCGCGCTAATAACGTTTTAATCGGTTACGTCACTCGCTTTGAGACCTTGAGTTGAAG
>NC_036875.1:28372712-28402018 GCF_002910315.2 Salvelinus sp. IW2-2015
TACGAGTTTTCAACAGAATTGGCTGAATTTAACACACCTGATCACACGCAAACACAGTTCACTTCATAGCAGCACATGATCACTTTGCCCTTGTAATTCCTTCTCGCATCTAAGCGCTCTCCTCCTCTCTCACCCTTTCCCTGTCCTTGTGGACTTCAGTTAACAACACATCCGCTGTCTGTGACAATGTAACAGTTATACTTCTATGGCGTCCCCTCGCCCCGACCCGGGCGCGAACCAAGGACCCTCTGCAACATCAACAACGGTCGCCCACGAAGCATCGTTACCCATCGCTCCACAAAGGCCGGGCCCTTGCAGAGCAAGGGAACCACTACTCACATCAAGGTCTCAAAGTGAGTGACGTAACCGATTGAAAACGTTATTAGCGCGCACACCCGCTAACTAGCTAGCCATTTCACATCCGTTACACTACCCCCTTTCGACCTCTCCTTTTCGCAGCAGCAACAGTGATCCGGGTCCACAGCATCAATTAACAGTATAAACTTTTATGGCATCCTCTCGCCCCGACCGGGCGCGAACCGGGACCCTCTGCACACATTCAACAAGGTCGCCCACAAAGCATCGTTACCATCGCTCCACAAAGGCCGCGGCCCTTGCAGAGCAAGGGGAACCACTACTAAACCACAGCAGAGAACTGTCAAAGACCACAGCAGAGAACTGTCAAAGACCACAGCAGAGAACTGTCAAAGACCACAGCAGAGAACTGCCAAAGACCACAGCAGAGAACTGTCATAAACCACAGCAGAGAACTGTCAAAAACCACAGCAGAGAACTGTCAAAAACCACAGCAGAGAACTGTCAAAAACCACAGCAGAGAACTCACTCACACACACACACACGTTTGTTTTACTATACTATTTGTGGCGACCAAACAATTGATTCTCCTTCAGATTCCCCTTCCTATTTACCCTAAACCTAACCCTAACCTTTACCCCAAATCAAATCAAATGTTATTTGTCACATGCTTCGTAAACAACAGGTGTAGACTAACAGTGAAATGCTTACTTACAGGCCCTACCCAACAATGCAGAGAGAAAGATAATAACACAAGGAATAAATACACAATGAGAAACCATACCATGGCTATATACACGGAGTACCAGTACTGAGTTGATGTGCAGGGGTACGATGTAATTGAGGTAGATATGTACATACAGGTAGGGATAAAGTGACTAGGCAACAGGATAGATAATAAGCAGTAGCAGCAGCGTATGTGATGAGTCAAAAGTGTTAGTGCAAAGAGGGGTCAACGCAGATAGTCCAGGTAGGTGTTTGGTTAACTATTTAGCAGTCTTATGGCTTGGGGGTAGAAGCTATTCAGGGTCCTTTTGTTTCCAGACTTGGTGCATCGGTACAACTTACCATGAGGCGGCCCGTCAGGAAGTCCAGGATCCAGTTGTAGAGGTGGGAGGTGTTCAGTCCCCGTGTCCTGAGCTTAGTGATGAGCTTGGAGGGCAATATGGTGTTGAACACTAAGCTGTAGTCAATGCACAACGTTCTCACATAGGTGTTCCTCTTATCCAGGTGGGAGAGGGCAGTGTGGAGTGCAATGGAGATTGCATTTTCTGGGGATCTGTTGGGGCGGTATGCGAATTCGAGTGGGTCCAGCGTGTCTGGGATGATGGTGTTGATGTGAGCCATGACCAGGCTTTCAAAGTATTTCATGTTTACAGATGTGAGTTCTACGTGGCGAGTGCTACGTAGTCATTTAGACGGGTTACCTTGGCGTTCTTGGGCACAGGGTCTGCTTGAAACCTGTAGGTAATACAGACAGGGTCGGAGAGAGGTTACAAATGTCAGTGAAGACACTTGCCAGCTGATCAGCTCATGAGTACACATCTTGGTAATCCATCTGGCCCCGGGGCCTTGTGAATGTTAACCTGTTTAAAGATCTTGCTCACATCGGCCAAGGAGAGCGAGATCACACAGTTGTCCGGAATAGCTGGTGCTCTCATGCATGGTTCAGTGTTTCTTGCCTCAAACCGAGCATAAAAGGCATTTAGCTCGTCTGGTAGGCTCGTGTCACTGGGCAGCTCGCGGCTGTGTTTACCTTTTTGTAATCCGTGATAGTTTGCAAGCCCGCCACATCTGACGTACATCAGAGCCGGCATAGTAGGATTTGATCTTAGTCCTGTATTGCCTGTTTGATGGCTCATTGAAGGTCTTAGCGGGATTTCTTATAAGCATCCGGATTAGGTTCCCGCTCCTTGAAAGCATCAGCTCTAGTCTTTAGCTCAGTGCGGATGTTGCCTGTAATCCATGGCTTCTGGTTGGGATATGCACTGTACGTATGGTCACTGGGGACGATGTTGTTGATGCACTTATTAATGAACCCAGTGACTGATGTGGGAAACTCCTCAATATTATCAGATGAATCCCAGAACATATTTAAATCTGTCCTAGCTTAAGAGTCCAGTAGCTAAACAGTCCAGTTAGCTTAACCCTTACCTTAACCCCTAAACCTAACCATCATTCTAACCCCTAAGCCTAAAATTGCCTTTTCCTGTGGAGACAGGTGAAATGTCCCGCTAATTTTCATTTTACTATCCTTGTGAGTACGGACAAAGATAGGAAAACCAAAAACACACACACTCACTGCCTCTATCACTAGTCTCCATCTTTCCATTTCTTGCTCCAATTCTGACTCTGTCTCCCTCACACACAGATAATCCATGTTAAATCCTATCCTGGTGAGGATAATATGAATCTTAGGCAGACATCATCGCCTCCACATAGGCAGACACATCGCCTCCTTCAAAGGTTCACTGTGTATCTTGTGTGTAGCCTTAGCATGTCTTTCTCTCTCTCTCGTTCTCTCTCTCAAACACCCCCCCCCCCCCCCCCCCCATTCTAGAATCTAATCATAACAGCTCCCTATGTCTCTAGCTCCAGTCTAGATCTCAGACAAGACACCGTGGGCTGCTCCCGCGACGGTAACCACGGTGATGGGATAAACACCTGACGGCGGGTGCTATGGTGGAGGATAGTATAGGCAGTGGGGATTGGAGATAATGAGCTAATGGATTGTTAATGGAGCTTTTCATGGCCCTCTTCAGAGGAGGTGTCGCCCTGATAGACCAGCCCAGAGACAGGCCAGATCAGCAAGAGATTGGGTTACACTACATCATGACTCGTTAAATTAGGATTTACTCTGAGAGATGCAGGGTATAAACTCTATAGGGCCTACAGATTGTGGACAGATTCAGCAGTGATGTGCTTGATGGCAATGAAAGACTACTTTGCTTGGCAATTTATTACTGACTTATTACTTCTAACGACCTATTAGGTCAGTAAAGTTATTTGAATTGAAAGGAATGCAATTGAATTAAATGTAATCATCTTCAACCTAACCACTAAAGCATGAAACCCACAAAAATATCACTATCGATAGACTGCCGATAGGTACTTGGTCACATATATTTAGCAGATGTTATTGCGGGTGTAGCGAAATGCTTGTGTTCCTAGCTCCAACAGTGCAGTAGTGTCTAACAATTCACAACAATACACAAATCTAAAAGTAAAAGAATGGAATTAAGAAATATATAAATATTAGGATGAGCAATGTCGGAATGGCTTTGACTAAAATACAGTAGAATAGAATACGGTATATACATATGAAATGAGTAAATCAGTATGTAAGCAATATTAAAGTGACCAGTGATTCCATGTCTATGTATATAGGGCAGCAGCCTCTAAGGTACAGGATTGAGTAACCGGATGGTAGCTGGCTAGTGATGGCTATTTAACAGTCTGATGGCCTTGAGATAGAAGCTGTTTTTCAGTCTCTCGGTCCCAGCTTTGATGTACCTGTACTGACCTCACCTTCTGGATGGTAGCGGGGTCAGCAGGCCGTGGCTCGGGTGGTTGCGGTCCTTGATGATCTTTTTGACCCTCCTGTGACATTGGGTGTTGTAGGTGTCCTGGAGGGATTGGAGATAATGCATTGTTAATGGAGCTTTTCATGGCCCTGTTCAGAGAAGGTGTCGTCCCTTATCACAGCGGGAGGCCGTACCTCTTCCTAGAACAAAAGCGGTACCTGCTGCATGCCAACCCGGTAGCGACAAACATACCGATTCTACTGGAAGAATCACATTACTCGTCAGTGGCCAACAACTTGACTTTTAGCCAATCAGAGAGCACAAGCCCCCATGTGGAGGAGCCAATGAAAAAAAGAAACAAGAGCATTTTCTTTGTACATCCCTTGATGAGCCAGTCACACTTCATATACAATGAAGGCTATGGGATGGTAGCTAGCTAGCTAAGTGCATAGATGCAATGCACACGACACAAAATACTTCCACCAAGCTAGCTAACCACTGTAGCTAGTATTGACATTATAATTAAATCACAATGGATTAGCTAGTTTCCATGAAACAGCTGCCTGTGTTAGCTGCCGAGTTAGTGCAGTCAAATCAAATCACATGTATTTATAAAGCTGTTCTTACATCAACTGATGTCACAAAGTSCTGTACAGAAACCCAGCCTAAAACCCCAAACAGCAAGCAATGCAGGTGTAGAAGGACGGTGGCTAGGAAAAACTCCCTAGAAAGGCCAGAACCTAGGAAGAAACCTAGAGAGGAACAAGGCTATGAGGGGTGSCCAGTCCTCTTCTGGCTGTGCCGGGTGGAGATTATAACAGAACATGGCCAAGATGTTCAAATGTTCATAGATGACCAGCAGGGTCAAATAATGATAATCACAGTGGTTGTAGAGGGTGCAACAGGTCAGCACCTCAGGAGTAAATGTCAGTTGGCTTTTCATAGCCAACTTTTCATAGCCAATAGTGAATAGTGTCATTTCAGATGTAGCCACAGCTTAGAGCCTGGAGCTTCACGCTAGTAGGGCACTAACAGTAATCTCGCTCCTGCTGTCTCTAGAGAGTTCAAAACAGCAGGTCTGGGACAGGTAGCACGTCCGGTGAACAGGTCAGGGTTCCATAGCCGCAGGCAGAACAGTTGAAACTGGAGCAGCAGCACGACCAGGTAGACTGGGGACAGCAAGGAGTCATCAGGCCAGGTAGTCCTGAGGCATGGTCCTAGGGCTCAGGTCCTCCGAGAGAGAGAATTAGAGAGAGCATACTTAAATTCACACAGGACACCGGATAAGACAGGAGAAATACTCCAGATATAACAGACTGACCCTAGCCCCCCGACACATAAACCATTGCAGCATAAATACTGGAGGCTGAGACAGGAGGGGTCGGGAGACACTGCTGCCCCGTCCGACGATACCCCCGGACAGGGCCAAGCAGGCAGGATATAACCCCACCTACTTTGCCAAAGCACAGCCCCCACACCACTAGAGTGATAACTTCAACCACCAACTTATCATCCTGAGACATGGCCGAGTATAGCCCACGAAGACCTTCGCCACGGCACAACCCAGTGTCCTTAGCTAGCTATATTGTGCTAAATAGCAAATATGCTAAGGATAGCTAGCTAGCTAAAGATTTCCATTTGTCATTTAGAAGACGCTCTTATCCAGAGCAACTTACAGTAGTGAGTGGAAACCTTTTCGTATTGGTCTCCCATGGGAATCAAACAACCGTGGCGTTGCATGCGCCATGCTCTACCAACTGAGCCACACGGGACCATTTGGCTGTACATTTGGTTATGGACTGGCACTGGCAGTATGGGATTATGGAGAGTGAATTAAATTGTTTCTTCGTCATCTTTCTAGGTAGTTATCTAGCTGTGGCCATCTCGCTAGTATCAACAAGGGCTTTCTACAAAATAGGAACATTAGCGCAGATAGCTTGGAATCTCCACCATAGGCATTACGCACAGATATGCATTGCCAAACAACGCTACTTCCACTTTCTGGTTTGGAGTATTTTAACAAGGTTGAATGACTGATGATTTCCAAGGTCTTTGCTGTGTGAACACAAAAGAGATTGACTGCTGACACTGTTCAGAAGTGCAAAATACTGTCAGCAGGCAAACGTTTGACAATCCTACCGGTGCGTCTGAACTTTAAAATAGCCTGGGAATTACATTTGGTGCCTCTACCCTTTGTCTTCCTTTTGTTGGCATTGATTTATAGATCCTCAATCTAGTGTTATCGTGTTGTGTAGTATAAGCCTCAGTGTGTGGGTGGGTGGTTGTTTTTGTAAACACGGCTGATTTAAAATTTGGGGGATGGTGTAGGAGTCTGGAGCATATGGAACAAGTAACATAGACTATGGAACAAGTAACACACACACACACACACACACACACACACACACACACACACACACACACACACACACACACACACACACTGCTCTAGAGATGTTTTGCTGTGACCCAGTGAGCGGCAGACAATCAGGGATTAGGACTAGAGATTATGTGGGGGTGGTGGTAATCCCTCCCTCCGCCTCTGGCCTGTCAGTCCCTGGTAGCTACTGCTGTACTGGTACCATCAGACAGACACCTATAGATCTACACAGACACACTGTGACATTGTCTGACTGACTGGGTTTAATTGTATGTGTGTGATGCTTGGTGTGTTTGTGGGGGCTGGGGTGATAATGTTATATTCCAGACTGCTCAAATGAGGATGATATAATTTTTGTAGTAGGTACATCTGTGTTTTCCATGTTTATCTTTGTATGTGAGCAATCCAGGGAAATTTGCAAAATATAGTAATAAAGAGGGAGAGAGCGAGAGAAAGTGAGCTAGGAAGGTAGAGAGGAATAGGTGGTATTAACTCAATTAGAGTGTTAATTACCTCTGGCTGTGATGTCCCACCGTTTTGCGGGCACCCCCCGTCATGGTTCAACTGTGGCACAAGCACACACACACACACACACAATACCCTCTCACACATACAAAATACTCACACACACCCTCCTACAACCACTGATCCGTGTCTTATCCCTCTTCCCTGCCTCTGTATTAGTGCCCTGCTCTGCTCTCTCTCTGCCACTGGCTTGGATGTGCTGTAGGGGGATGCTGACACACTAACTTCACCCCCGCGTTCTCATCACCGCACCCCTCGCTTATACACGGGGGGTTACTGCGGAGGTTCTAGTATGTGGGGGTGGATGAGAAGGGCTGAAAAGTTGGGTTCTTTTCAGGAGCTTTACATTATACACCCACCCACAGCCTTGAGCAAGTGCCAAATATTATCTAAGGTACTTTTAACACTATGAATGTTGAAATAGTCTTTGGGGCTGTTTGGAGGCTCAATAACATGTTTGTTGCTAGAACTCTGTGGGGAGGGTTCCTAAATGTGCGTGTGGCATGTGAATGGCTTCAGTAAATGTACAATATGCACATCATGGATTCTATGAAATCAAAGGACTGAAAGAAAATCACAAGTTATTTTAGTTATCCTGGGTAATGGCTCAAGCCAGAGCATGACCCAAAACCATGCTGCAACCCCGTCGTAACAACACTCAGGTAACGTTGATTTTTCCAATGCAGCGTTTCCCAAACTTGGTCCTGGGGACTCTAAGGGGTGCATGTTTTTCCCCCCTAGTATTGCACAGCAGATTCAAATAATCAAAATAATGATGAGTTGATTATTTGAATCAGCTGTGTAGTGCTAGGGTAAAAAACTAAACTTGAAGGAGATGTCAGAGGGAAATGGAAGGAGAGTGACAAATGGAGATCAGTAGAAAGATGGATGGTGAGAGTGAGAGGTGGAGGTTCTCGTCTGGCGGATATGAGTGTGTTTTTGTGTTTCACGCTCCACAGGCTGGGTTCAAACCTCTGTTCTATGGAGGCATGAGGGAAGATGAGTACAGCAGATAGCACCTTCATAAAATAGCTATTTTAGCCTGGTACACACAAACAGTATCACCTCTTGGTCAGTACTGTAGTGGCTCTGGAGTAGTGCCCTCCGATAAAGATCCATGAACTGGGGGAGTTACGCACACAGACACAGACAGAACATAACACAGTCCTCTCCTTCAGCAACTGGTGTAAGGTGTCACCTGAAACCCACTTTGAAGGGTCAGTTACTGTATCTCCTATTGTTCTTCGAGTCACATGTCCTCTTAAGTCGATGCAGGAAGGGCGGGATGACAAATTGCAGTAAGGGAAGGGAGGATTAGGGTGCTGTGATGTAGGGTTGGGTGTATGGGGGTTGTAGGGGGGATGCAGGGGGAAGTGTCACTGTGTTTCCCAGTCAGGAAATGGCTTTAGCTGCTGACCTTCCACACAATGAGCCAGGCGGGGAGGGGCTGGGATGGCTTCTGGCCTCTGTAAGGTACAGACCTGCCTGTGTGCCACATCCCTCAGACACAATACGTCACACAGACAGTAACACCATGTTCCAGACCAGCACTGACCAGTGCAGAGCAGTAGGAGAGGAGATGTGTGCGTGTGAGAGCCAGGCTAAGAGGTGTGACCGGTGTTTTCCCCCCGCTGCTCTGAGGCTGTCACGGCTCTACAGGTAGTAGCAGACTCTTCTGGGCCTCACATGTGGTGACCTCATCATCACTCGACAGCATCAGTATGGAATAGGTAGGCAGAGAGGAGGGCATTACGCCTCAACATCTATTTATGTCAGTTTAATTATTTGGATAGGAAGGGCCCGTAAGTAAGCATTTCACTGTTAGTCTACACCTGTTGTTTGTGAAGCATGTGTCAAATATATGTGTATGTGTGTATATATATGTATTTAATTGTGGTTTGAGCTACTGTGGTCGCCATYTTAGATAGTCTATATTTTTTGCAGATTTGTCACTAGTGTTAGTGTTCCTGTTGGTTTTAATAGAATAGTCTGAAGATTTGTCACTGTTGGTAAGTAACATCAGTAACCAGTAACATCACTGGTGGTGTTATAGAAACATTTGTTTTGTTTAAACTTTTACTAATAAAAAATGAAGTAAAAATAACTTGAGTGGGACACTAACCCGGATGGCTATAAAAAATCCTGCAACGCCCTCCAACGAGCCAACCAATAGGCAAAGCGTCAATACAGAACTAAGATCAAATTATACTACATCGGCTATGGCAGGATATGGCAGGACTTGCAAACTATCACGAATTACAAAGGGAAACCCAGCTGTGAGTTGTCCAGTTACGCGAGCCTACCAGATAAGCTAAATGCCGTCTATTCTCGCTTCGAGGCAGCAACACTGTTCTCCTAGAGTCAGCTCGATGAGTTTAAACAGGAGAATAGCAGGATGACAGCAATCTGTAAGGCATTGAGAGAGGACTTCAGTTCTGTATGTGAATCCATGATAACAATGAAATCAGATTATCTTGAGGGACAATCAAGTCGAAACAACATTGTTGTGGAAGGAATTGCAGAATCTCCACATGAGATCTGGACGGAGTCTGAGGACATAGTGAGGGAAATGATCACTGAGAAACTGAAGATGGACCACAGGAAGATTGAGATGGGGCACGCACACAGGACTGTAAAACCCACCACCGGCCCAGGTGACAGGTCCAGGTGACAGGTCCAGGTGACAGGCCCAGGTGACAGGCCCAGGTGACAGGCCCAGGTGACAGGCCCAGGTGACAGGTCCAGGCCGATAGTGGTCAAGTTTCTGAGGTTCAAGAACAAGGTAGCTGTTCTGTAAAGAGCCAAGAACTTGAACGGATCTTACATCTTCCTCAATGAGGACTATCCTGAAGCTGTGCGCCAGAAGAGGAAAGAACTTATCCCAGCCATGAAAGCTGCCAGAGCACATGAGGACATTGTTTACATCCGCTATGCCAGGCTCATTGTCCACCCTCCCTCCCAAAGCCTGGAAGGGATGAGAGAGCTGAGCCTGTGGGTTCGTAGCTTCAACCCCTCAGCACACACATACTTACACACACTAACTGATTGATGCTGAGTAATGTTTTTTTCTTGCTTTGATTGTTCTTTTCCATATTATGTCTATCTCTGATAAGCTACCCAGGAAAAGGCTAAAAATAGCCCATATTAATATATGTAGCCTTAAAAAGAAGGTTCATGAAATCAATAACCTAACATTCATATATAAGCCATTTCTGAGACTCACTTAGATAATTCCTTTGATGATACAGCAGTAGCAATACAAGGAAATAGCATCTACAGAAGAGACAGGAATGCCGATGGGGATGTTGTTGCCATATATATTCAGAGCCATATCCCTGTAATGCTTACAGAAGATCTCATGTCAAGTGTTATTGAAGTGTTGTGGTTGCAGGTTCACCTGCCTCATCTAAAGTATATTCTTTTAGGGTGTTGCTATAGGCCACAAAATGCTAACAGTCAGTATCTAGATAATCTGTGTGAAATGCTTGATAGTGTTTGTGATGTAAACAGATGCACAAATATCATACCCCCCCCCCCCCCCCCCCAAAATGCTAGCCTCCCCTGTTATTGTAATGGTGAGAGGTTAGCATGTCTTGGGGGTATGATATTTGTGTGTCTGTAACTTTCTCACTCATCATTATTCACAATTCATTCAGGATTATACGTATTCATGGTAGCATCCACATTAATGTAGAAGTGTTTAGAAACATATTCTATTCTTATTTACAATAAAAGTGACTCCAAAATGACATTACATTATTTACCATTACTTTCTATTGGGCACAAAATAATCTGAAACAACCAAAACAAACAGCAAATGCATCTAACACATTTGTAAAGTCACAAGCTTGATGTAGTCATTGTGTGCTATGAATATGGGACCAAATACTTAACTTTTTACTACTTTAATACCCTAAAACGGGGTAATTTCGTGCTGTAACGTGCTGTAATTTCTAAACGGTTGACCCGCTATGGATGAACATACCCTCAAATTAAATGAACATACCCTTTAACCTAGTATAATTTCAAATCCAAAGTGCTGGAGTACAGAGCCAAAACAACAAAAATGTGTCACTGTCCCAATACTTTTAGAGCTCACTGTATCTAATAGAACACAGAGGGTTTTCTTTAATGGACGCTTCTTTAATGTTAATCATGTGTGGTGTATCACAGGGCAGCTCTCTTGGCCCTCTACTTTATTCCATTATTTTACCAATGACCTGCCACTGGCATTAAACAAAGCCTGTGTGTCCATGTATGCTGATGACTCAACCCTATACACGACAGCAACCACAGCTAGAGAAATCACTGCAACCCTAAACAAAGAGTTGCAGTCAGTTTTAGAATGGGTGGCCAGTAATAAACTGGTCCTGAAAATATCTAAAACTAAGAGCATTGTATTTGGTACAAATCATTCTCTAAGTTCTAGACCTCAGCTGAATCTGGTAATGAATGGTGTGGCTGTTGAGTCCTGCAGGCTCTAGTTTAATCTTATCTTGATGATTGTCCAGTCATATGGTCAAGTGCTGCAAATAAAGACCTAGTTAAGCTGCAGCTGGCCCAGAACAAAGTGACATGTTTTGCTCTTCATTATAATCAGAGGGCTAATATCAATAATATGCATGTCAGTCTGTCTTGGCTGAGAGTTGAGGAAAGACTGCATCACTTTTTGTTTTTATAATAAACATTAATGTGTTGGATATTCCAAATTGTTTGCATACTCAACTTACACAAATTACTGACACACATACTTACCCCACCAGACATGCTACCTTGGGTCCAGAACAAATTCATGAAAATGTACAGTAATATACAGAGCCATGAGTGCATGGAATTCCCTTCCATCTTATAAAGCACAAGTGAACAGCAAACCTGGTTTAAAAAGCAAATAAAGCAACACCTCACAGAACAAAGCCTCTCTCCCATGTGACCTACTTGTTGTATGTACTGACATGTATTTGTAACTGATAGATAGAAACACAAACTACATATTAATGTTTTTTAAATGTTTGTAAATTGTGAAGTATTTTGTTTGTAATGTATTTTTCAGAGCAGCTGGCAAATGTCTTCACTGACATTTTTAACCTCTCCCAGACCTAGTCAGTAATACCTACATGTTTCAAGTAGACCACCGTAGTCCCTTTGCCCAAGAACGCCTAGATATCCTGTCAAAATGACTATGTCCCGAAGCACTCCCATCTATAGCCATGAAGTGCTTTGAAAGGCTGGTCATGGCTCACATCAACACCATCATCCCAGACACCCTGGACCCACTCTAATTCACATACCGCCCCCAACAGATCCACTGATGATGCAATCACTATTGCACTCCACACTGCCCTTTCCCACTTGATCAAAAGAAACAACTATGTGCAAACGTTCATTGACTAGAGCTCAGTGTTCAACACCATAGTGCCCTCCAAACTCATCAGTAAACCAAGGACCCTGGAACTGAACACCGTCCTCTGCAACTGGATCCTGGACTTCCTGAATGGACACCCCCCAGGTGGTGAGGGTAGGCAACAACACATCCACCACTCTGACACTCAACACGTGGGCCCATCAAGGGTGAGTACTGTTATCCCTGTTCACCCACGACTGCATGGCCGCACACGCCTCCAACACCACCATTAAGTTTGGCGGTGACACGACGGTGGAAGGCCTGATCACTGACGACAATGAGACAATCTATAGGGAGAGGGTCAGAAACCTGGCAGTATGGTGTCAGGACAACAAACTCTCCCTCAACGTCAGCAAGACAAAGGAACTGATCGTGGACAACTTGGCGGGGCTGTAGTGGAGCGGGTCAAGCGCTTCAAGTTCCTTGGTGTCCACATCACTGGGGATCAAATCAAATCAAAAATTGTCTAAACACATCAATACAGTCGTGAAGAGAGACGACAATGCCTCACATTCTGCAATGTGTGACTCCTCCACCAGCCTAGATTCTTACTGCTGGCTGTCCTGTGTATCAGAGACTGACCCAGATACGGTAGCCCAGATAAACACCCTCCTGGTCTGTAGTAAATCAGCTGTGAGGCTGGGTGTACCTTTAGGGACCTGGCCTACGTGATTCTCTTTGAAGAGGCTAGAGTCAGATATTATTTCTGGGTTCTGCCCTAGTTTACTACACTGGGATAGGAAACCAGGACACCTTCAGTGGATGACTTATTAGAGCACCCACATGTTCTGTGTGTTTAGAAAGGCCAGTGCCACCATAGTCCAAACTGAGCTGTGTTGTTTACTATTGAATCAAAATCTTCGCACAAATCTCTCACTGACATCAATGTAGGACGTGAAAGTTAGAGTTCCACACGCAAATTGGATTCAGCCCTGTCTATATGAGTTTTGAGGTGAACAGAAGACTGATGAGGTTATTTCACATACTGTAATACAGGTAGAAATGAGAAGAGAATGTCTTGAAAAGTTAATGTGATCTGTGTTGTGATGTAGAATAAAGTGGCCAACAATACAGTGGGGTGCGAAATTATTGACACCCTTGATAAAGATGAGCAAAAAGTACTGTATAAAATAAATAATAAAAATACTGAGCTATATTGTACGCTCCAAAGAATTGGGAAATTATGTTATTTTGTACTGATGCAATTGCTCAGAGAAAGAGATTTTATTGAAAGCATGTGGTTTGAATTGAAGAGGGCAGTCCATAAGTGCAGACGAAGGATATTAAGGTGTGTTCTCCAACTAAAAAAAAACATTTTAGAAAAAGGCTCAGTGCCATTTATCCTCTCAAGGTTAGGTAATGAAATGTATTGAAAACAGGGGTGTCAATACTTTGACCCCTAAATTGTTTTAAGAAAAAAAAGTATTACTTGTTAAACAAAATACACTACATGATCAGAAGTATGTGGACACCTGCTCATCGAACATCTCATTCCAAAATCATGGGCTTTAATATGGAGTTGGTGCTCCCTTTGCTGCTATAATAGCCTCCACTCCTCTGGGAAGTCTTCACACAAAAGCATTAGTGAGGTTGGGCACTGATGTTGGGCGATTAGGTCTGGCTCGCAGTCGGCGTTCCAATTCATCCCAAAGGTGTTCGATGGGGTTGAGGTCAGGGCTCTACAGGCCAGTCAAGTTCTTCCACACCGATCTCAACAAACCATTTCTGTATGGACCTCGCTTTGTGCACAGGGGCATTGTCATGCTGAAACAGGAAAGGGCCTTCCCAAACTGTTGCCACAAAGTTGGAAGCACAGAATCGTCTAGAATGTCATTATATGCTGTAGCGTTAAAGTTTCCCTTCACTGGAACTAAGGGGCCTAGCCCGAACCAAGAAAAACACCCCCAGACCATTATTCCTCCTCCACCAAACTTTACAGTTAGCACTATGCATTGGGGCAGGTAGTGTTCTCCTGGCATCCGCCAAACCTTTTGTCCTTTGGACTGCCAGATGGTGAAACGTGATTCATCACTCCAGAGTATATGTTTCCACTGCGCCAGAGTCCAATGGCGGTGAGCTTTACACCACTCCAGCCGATGCTTGTTATTGCGCATGGTGATCTTAGGCTTATGCGTGGCTGCATTGCCATGGAAACCCATTTCATGAAGCTCCCGACAAATAGTTATTGTGCTGATGTTGCTGATGTCCAGGGGCAGTTTGGAAGTCAGTAGTAAATATTGCACAATTTTGACGCACTGCGTGCTTCAGCACTCGGCGGCCCCGTCCTGTGAGCTTGTGTGGCTTACCACTTCGCGGCTGAGCCGTTGTTGCTCCTAAATTTTCMAATTTTTTGGGAGTGTACATATAGCTCAGTTTTTTTATTATTTATTTGATAGTCATTTTTGCTCATCTTTTTCAACGGTGTCAATAATTTCGGACCCCACTGTATATGTATAGTTTACGAGAGAGTGTGTGGGAGCCTGCATGTGTGGGTGTTCTAACATTGCTCTGTTACATAACATGGTCACCTCCTAGCATACTGCTATCATAGTGGTATGAGAGAGTGATTGTGTGAGAGAGAGAATGAGAGCGAGAAAGAGGGTGTGTTTTGAGTTACAGTATGGGGTGTTTTTAGAAGAGACGCAGCAGATGGACCATGGCTGGCAATCAGGTCATTTAGAATTCTTGTGGGAGTACGACTCATTCTTCTGGGCATCCGCTATGGGTTACAGCTACAGGGAGTACGCACACGCACGCATACACGTACGGTCGAATGCATGGATGCATATTTGTTGATGATAACAGGAGCACGTCCACCCACACAGTTCTACTACTGTACACAGTGTTTCAATCAATCCTTTTCTCACTCTGTAGCTCTTTCTTTCTCTCCTTTCCCATAAGCCTCATGCACAAATACAGTACACCTACACATCAAGGGTCGTTCCATGAAAATAGTACATGTTGGGTGGTGTAACTTGGTCAAAAAACTATTAATTTCACCTAATTTTAATATTCTGTCATAAAGAGCACGTGGTCAACTTCATAAAAAGCATGTTTTCTCATCTCAAGGGGTGAAAAAGATTGTACTAAGTACCATTTAAAGTAACAGGGTTGACATAACAGGGTTGAGGTTTTCATCTTAAATCATCCTCTTGTCACAGGGGAAATGGAAGCTTGTGTGCAACAGGGAGGGGCTATTGAATGCAAGCTTCACCAAACTTGTTTAATTAAAAAAATTCTAGACTATTTATCTATGAGTAACAGTAGAACCAGCTCACCTGGCTTTACACTATGGAAGGTGCACAGTACTAAATAGAGCCATGACTACATGGAACTCTATTCACATCAAGTAATTTGGTTTAAAAAACAGATTTAAAAAACCACCTTATGGAACAGCGGGTGTCACGCCTGCTCCTGCTCTCTCCCCCCAGGCTGCCACCATCATTACGCATACCTGCTTCCCTCATCACGCGCATCAGCGCTGCTGCATTAATTGTTGTATGACCTTATGTTACCCGGTGCTGACGCTGTTCCTGTCCTGTTCTATGTCCGTTCCTAATTAAATGTACCTGTTCCTAATTCCCTGTACCTGCTTCTCATCTCCAGCGTTGGTTCTTACACGGAGACTGTGAAGCAACACGAACATAGGCACAGACACATGCATACACACACACACACACACACACACACACACACACACACACACACACACACGATAGCATACGCACTATACACACACGATAGCATACGCACTATACACACACGATAGCAAACGCACTATACACACACGTACACATGGATTTTGTACTGTATATATGTGGTAGTGGTGGAGTAGGGACCTGACGGCACACGGTCTGTGAATGTATTGTAATGTTTTTAAAATTGTATTAACTGCCTTAATTTTGCTGGACCCCAGGGAGAGTAATGGGGGATCCATAATAAATACAAATACACTGTGGTTTTACTATTATGTTCAAAGTTTCTTTTGAGAAAATTATTTAAAAAAGAACAGTTTTACCATATTAAAATGAGAGTTCAGTTCAGGTAACAGGGTTGACCTTAAAATGAGGGACCAAAGTAAGTTAATCACAGGAAATAAATCACAATCTTCAGAAATGACTTAACTAGGGCTTTACAATGATGGTGAAAGCATAAATACATTTTGGGGTTAAGTAGGTTAAAATCTTCCTAGAAGCCTTTAAAAAATTACGACGTACATTAGGAAGCATTTTAGAAAGTTATTGAATTTTCCATGTGGTCTATATCGACTGAAGCTTATATAACAGGTTTTTAAAATATTGGTGCACAATTTCTACTTAAAATATCTTAAGGTACGCTAAATGTACCATGAACGCCTATACACAGGATTGCACACAAGGAGTCATGTAATGTACACTCACCAGACAGTTTATCCGGCACACCCTTCTAGTACCGGGTCGGACCACCCTTTGCCTCCAGAACGGCTAAAATTATTCAGGGCATGGATTCTACAAGGTGTCGGAAATGTTTGTTGCTCAATTGGTATCAAGGGACCTAACATTTGCCAGGAAAACCTTCCCCACACCAGTAAACCACCACCACCAACAGCCTGTACTGTTGACACCAGTCAGGATGGGTCTATGGACTCATGCTGCTTACGACAAATCCTGACTCTGCCAACATGACACAATAGCATTTGTCAGGCCAGTTGTCCAGTGTTGGTGATCACGTGCCCACTGGAGACGCTTCTTCTTGTTTTTAGCTGATAGGAGTAGAATCCGGTGTGGTCATCTGCTGCAATAGCCATCCGTGACAAGGACCGACGAGTTGTGTGTTCCGAAATTCTGTTCTGCACACCACTCTTGTACTGCGCAGTTATTTGTCTGTTTGTGGCCCACCTGTTAGCTTGCACGATTCTTGCCATTCTCCTTCGACCTCTCATCAACAAGCTGTTTTCACCCACAGGACTGCCGCTGACTGGATGTTTTTTGTTTGTTGCACCGTTCTCAGTAAACCCTAGACACTGTCGTGCGTGAAAGCCCGACAATCATTCTAACATTCAATCAAACAGTAACTGAATGCCTCGATGCCTTTCTGCCCTCTTTATATACAAGCCATGGCCATCTGACTCACTGTCTGTAGGAGCGATCCATTTTCGTGAATGGGATGGTGTACCTAATAAATTGATTGGTGAGTGTATATTCTGATTTAATCACATCTATTCATACTTAACAGACAAGAGACCACCACTGCACAATAGGCATCCTATGTTGTAACTGACGTCACACTAATCATATCATCTTACCAGTTTCTAGCAGCTCTATCCTCACACCTCTTTGATGTTTGTACTACAAAGTGAGCTAGTGATGAGGTAATGGTCTAGCCTTCCCCCTGTGCAGTACAGTTCACTGAACCCTATCCCATATCCTGCTGGCTCATTCCAGACTCATACTGGCCTGTTTTTGTCCCAGGCAGGCAGTCTTTCAGCTGCTTTCAGTAAAAACCACTTGGTGTGAAATGAAACGTAGCGCGGTCGCTCTGTCGGTCGTCTGGGTGCTTTCAGCCACGGTGCCTGTGGGGCGTTCATTTAGGGTCACAGTCACATACAGGAGCAAGCCTTTTAATCCTTCTTCACTCATTAACATACAGTATATTCTCTCCCTCTCTTTCTTCCCATCTTGGCCTGGTAGTGTAGTTTCCATAGGTCGGTCACACTGATGATAAACCAAACCAGTAAGTCAGCCCTAGACCCTGGGTTCCCTAGAGAAAAGTGTTGTGTTGTTGTTTGACGAGGAGATGTTGGTGTGGCCACTGGTTTTGACGGGACCGCTAAGGGCTGTGGAGATTGGCTAAGGCTTCTTGAACTAAGCTGTCTTACAGTTCAGTGAGTTAGAACTCTACTTCTCCGGTAATTTCATAATGAGATGGTTCCCTAAGACTGTACTGCTGTATGCAGTGTACTGTGTGGCTACACTGGTTCTCAGGATAGGCTTTTTATATCACTGTGGTGTGTGTATTTGTGAACATTGTTTGTGAACCTAAAGTTGTGTGTTAGTGCCTCCATGCGTGTGTGTCTGTGCGTGTGTGTGTGTGTGGCACAGACCCTGTCATTAGAGCTATAGGGAGAGGCCTCTTCCTGCAGGGCCTGAGGATGCAGCTGGAACAGAACAGTTAAACAGAACAACAGTACAGGGAGTGTTAGAGCTGGGTCTTACTGGATGGCCCTGATGGGAGTAGTCCTACACATTGGTACATACCCATTGGCACAGATGTCAATTCAATGTATATTCCATGTTGGTTCAATGTAATTTCATTGAAATTACGTGGAAACAACGTTGATTTAACAAGTGTGTGCCCAGTGGATACTGTTAACGATAGCTGTATTATTCTATATTACAGAAACGGTGTGTTTTAGTAGACACATTATGTGACTGTGTGTTTACGAATGTTATCAGGTTAGTGGGAATAGCTATGTTCATGAATGCAGTGTTTGTGTATACTGTGTCTATCTGAGTGTGTGTCTGAGCTGCTGATTCTCCAGATTCCTCAGTCCAGTATGAGGGCCACAGTGTGCCCACGGTGGAGATAATGTTAACCTTTGTGGCGACCTCAATGACCAGCCTGTGCCTCTACCATACTAGAGTGGGACTCACATGAACATGCCCTGACGTGTGTGTGTGTGTGTGTGTGTGTGTGTGTGTGTGTGTGTGTGTGTGTGTGTGTGAAAGAGAGAGACAGGAGAAACAGAAAACAGTGTGTGTAAGTGGGTAGGCCCTCAAGCAGAGGAATGTGATATCAAATTGTATTTGTCGCATGGGATGAATACAACAGGTGTAGTAGACTTTACAGTGAAATGCTTACTTATAAGCCCTTAACCAATAATGCAGTTTAAAGAATAAAAAAATATAAGAATAAGAAATGACAGTAACAAATAATTAAAGAGCAGCTGTAAATAACGAGGCTATATACAGGGGGTACCGGTACAGAGTCCATGTGCGGGGGCAACGTTTATCAGCAGGGATTTAGAGTGCTGTGAAATCTGTGGATATAGATGCTAACACTCTTAAGATGAAGCATTTGATTAAGCATTTGATTGACAATGATAATTATGCACATCAACAACAATCAGCAGAATAACCACTAGAAATCATTAGATTACAGTCCTGGCAGAAGACAGGCATTTTTTGGGGGCTGTTTCATTGGAGCAGAGGTCAGTGTTGACACTGATGGATGGACACGTCCCATGTGTCTTCCTGTTTCAGTCAAACACTGTCAGGTGATTGGTCTGAGGTACACTCATACACTCATGTCATGTGGTAGAGAGTTGATGTGGATACTTTATATGACACAGGAAGTTGCAGGGTAACGGGTATTTTTGTGTGTGTTTTGTGAGTGCGTGGGGTCTACTAGTGAACAGATTAACAGTTTTTCTCTCATTCCCCAGTCCTCTTAAATTTCCCTGTGGTTTGATGAAAGTATCATGTTTCAGGAAGTGTTCATTTGGCGGGATCAGTTCCCAGAGGTGACAGCAGGAACGCTGTAGAGTTTCCTTGGAAGCTGGCCTCAGGATGGGAAAACCCTGGGAGGTCTGTCCAACAGGACACACTGTAGGAGGAGACCCATGGGTCTGGATACAGGCAGAGAGACAGAGGGGATAGGCAGGGGCACGTCCTGATTTCTTCAAGTGGTACACGTTCCACAAGAGCATGTAGGATTGACTCACTCATATGACAGTCCAAGGCCAACACAGAACAGAGAGGGAGGAAGGTTGAGGGAGAGAGAGAGTGTGTGGGAGAGGAAGTAGGAGGAAACAGAGATAGACTGTGCGAGGGAGAGGAAGATCTAGCCAAGGTCACATCATGTCTCGTTTATGTCTTTGTGTGTTCCTATCTGTACCTGTCTGGGTGGCTAACCTGCCTTTGAGAGATGTCCTGAGTGCGTACCGGAACTGATAATGAACTCATACCTCTCTATGAAGACAGAGCCAAGTCAGAGAGGAGGAGGAGGAAGATCCTGTCTTATCCATAACTTCTCAGAACTCCTCTGTAACTTTCCGTAACCAACATCAGTCCTTGATAAACATTCTCAGGAATAACCCTTATCAGGAACCAGGAATCATAAACGTCGTAGGCCTCAGCCCTTTCTGCTGCCATGACAACCAGCTCAATGCTAATGTACCTTTGTTTACCAGCGAGCTGTTAGCTAACCTGTGCCCCTGTGCCGCCACTAGTCCAGACAAGTGGACTGGCACCACATGTAACGTAAACTCACTTTCTCTGCCTGTTAAGACACTGGGAGCCAGCTGACAGGCCTATTTAAGGCATCTAGGCTCTAGACGTTGTTTGATGTCTATGGCGGTCATTTTGTCTCCGTAACAGAAAGTGGTGGAACTGATGTGAGGGGAAGCGTATGCTATAAACGGTTTACATTTTCAGTAGAGTAGGGGGACCGTTACTCGGTCCTAAGCCATCTAAGAGAGTGTAAAYAGATTTTGAGACCTGGGGAAATATAAAGGTTGGAGGTGAGAGATGTGTGTAAGTGGTTGAGGCTTGTCACACTGTGTTGGGGTGGTAGGCCCTCAGGGTGCCGTCGTAATGTTAGTAGGTTGTAGTAGTGTTGAGGAGTTTGAAGAATATTTTAGGTACTGTAGGTGGAATGCTATGTTTATGATTGAGGTTGGTTGACACAAGCAGAGTAGTCAGTGACATCATGAATTCTGCCCTTTCATACTGTCTGTATGTCATGCTGTTCATTCCACAGGTCATGTAAACTCAGCAAAAAACGAAATGTCCCTTTTTCAGGACCCTGTCTTTCAAAGATAATTCGTAAAAATGCAAATAACTTCACAGATCTTCATTGTAAAGGGTTTAAACACTGTTTCCCATGCTTGTTCAATGAACCATAAACAATTAATGAACATGCACCTGTGGAACAGTCGTTAAGACACTAACAGCTTACAGACGGTAGGCAATTAARGTCACAGTTATGAAAACTTAGAACACTAAAGAGGCCTTTCTACTGACTCTGAAAAACACAAAACGAAAGATGCTCAGGGTCCCTGCTCATCTGTGTGAACGTGCCTTAGGCATGCTGCAAGGAGGCATGAGGAATGAGCGTTACACCGAGGCCTGTACTCTGGAGTAGGATCGATTTGGAGGTGGAGGGTCCGTCATGGTCTGGGGCGGTGTGTCACAGCGTCATCGGACTGAGCTTGTTGTCATTGCAGGCAATCTCAACGCGGTGCGTTACAGGGAAGACATCCTCCTCCCTCATGTGGTACCCTTCCTGAAGGCTCATCCTGACATGACCCTCCAGCATGACAATGCCACCAGCCATACTGCTTGTTCTGTGTGTGATTTCCTGCAAGACAGGAATGTCAGTGTTCTGCCATGGCCAACGAAGAGCCCGGATCTCAATCCGATTAAGCACGTCTGGGACCTGTTGGATTGGAGGGTGAAGGCTAGGGCCATTCCCCCCAGAAATGTCCGGGAACTTGCAGGTGCTTTGGTGGAAGAGTGGGGTAACATCTCACAGCAAGAACTGGCAAATCTGGTGCAGTCCATGAGGAGGAGATGCACTGCAGTACTTAATGCAGCTGGTGGTCACACCAGATACTGATGGTTACTTTTGATTCCCCCCCCCCACCCCCCTCTCTTTGTTCAGGGACACATTATTCCATTTATGTCTCAGTTGTTTAATCTTATGTTCATACAAATATTTACACATGTTAAGTTTGCTGAAAATAAACGCAGTTGACAGTGAGAAGACGTTTCTTTTTTTGCTGAGTTTACATGAGACAAACTATTTCATGTATTATGTGAAGTCACACCAAATATGTATGTAAATATATGTGCTCACTACTGTAAGTCGCTCTGAATAATAGCATCTGCTAAATGACTAAAATGTAAATACATGGTTGTGCCTGAATGACAGGTTGGCCTGTCATTGTATGTCTGGGGCCGGGGGTGTAAACAAGGTCCATATTAAAGGGTCTCACACCATACATCAAGAGAGTTCCCCTGTGTCTAACCCTTTATCAGAAATAGACACACACATGCATGCACGCAGTCACACATACAAAGATACAGACGCACGCACACACATACAGCACCGTGCCGCAGCAACAGCAGTTGCGGCTCCGTCAATATAATGTGTGCCAGGGATTACAATGATAAGCCATGCCATCTGGGCTACCTTCATATCCATTTTCTGTGAATGCGTGCGTGCGTGCGCTCGCGAAACGGTATCTATCCAACAATAAAGAGCCATACTCTATTCAGCAATGCTGGGGTCTGTGTCTGTTGGCTGTCAGTTGAACAATTCAGCTGGTGGTGTTTGGATAAAAGGAAGCGGGAAAGAGGGATAACAAATAAATATTGACGTCAAGAGCTCATAGAAAGAGACAATCAAATCAAATGTTCTTTGTCACCTTCGCCGAAAAAAACTGGTGTCGACTTTACCGTGAAATGCTCCTTATGAGCCCTTCCCAACAATGCAGAGTTTAAAAATAAAATACTGCCAATGTACTGCCATTCTACTGCCAATGTTTGTCCATGGAGATTGCTTGGTTGTGTGCTCGATTTAATACAACTGTCAGCAATGGGTTTGGCTGAAATAGCTGAATCCACTAATTTGAAGGGTGTCCACATACTTTTGTATTTATAATGTAAATTTGACTATGGATATGGTGAAATGTGATGCGCTGATGAAGCCTGCCTTCCTGTTTGAGATGCTGTAGCAGCAGCGTGTAATGATAAATAAGATAGGCCTACATAATGAATATACTGTACAAACGTGCCAATTTAATTCCACTAAGTTATGCAAATTAACCTATAGACCAATAAGCATGACCAGTCAAACGTTTTTACCTCGACTGGTATTTCCATCAATTCCATCAGCATTATTTCACAATGGGAGTTTTTCTTCTTCTCCCAGACAATTGGCAAGCGGCAATTTTATTCATCAGCTTTTCAATTTTTTGATCGGCCAAATGCTGGCTAACACCGGCTAACGGAAATCCTGTTGTGTGTGTGGGGGAGGAGGGTATATTTAGGTCACGGGTGTCAGACTAGGAGACCACCTTGAGGCACAGTGATTCACCTCTCTCTCTCTCTCTCTCTCTCTCTCTCTAGATGGAGCCTGTGGTTCTTTAGACACAGATACTGTAGCATACAGCAGTCAGCCCGCTGTCGTCTTTCTTTTCTCTCTTCCCCTCTTACCGTCTTCTCTCCTCTCCTCTCCCACACAAAGATGTGTATCACTAGCCACTTTAAACAATGCCACTTTATATAATGTTTACATACCCTACATTACTCATCTCATATGTATATACTGTACTCTATACCATCTACTGCATCTTGCCTATGCAGTTCGGACATCACTCATTCATATATTTTCATTTTTTCATTTTCATTCATTTATTCATTCCTTTACACTTGTATGGTAGTACAGAACTATAAGGTAGTTGTTGTGGAATTGTTAGGTCAGATTACTTGTTAGATATTACTGCATGGTCGGAACTATGCACTAACTATAACTATTAACTATTTCTCTAGTAACTATTTCTCTACACTCGCATTAACATCTGCTAACCATGCGTATGTGACAAATAAAATTTGATTTGATTTGATTTTGTTCCATGCCTATGAGTGTGCTGGATAACACAGAATCACACACACAAGTACAGACTCTCTCTCTTCTCTCTCATTCAATTCACATTATATTTAAGAGGCTTTATTGGCATGGGAAACATATGTTTACATTGCCAAAGCAAGTGAAATAGATAATAAACAAAAGTGAAATAATGAACAGTTAACATTACACTCACAAAAGTTCCAAAATATTAATATATACAGTGTTGTAATGATGTGCAAATAGTTAAAGTACAAAAGGGAAAATAAATAAACATAAATATAGGTTGTATTTACAATGGTGTTGGTCTTCACTAGTTGCCCTTTTCTCGTGGCAACAGGTCACAAATCTTGCTGCTGTGATTGCACACTGTGGTATTTCACCCAATAGATATGGGAGTTAATCGAAAATGGATTTGTTTTCGAATTCTTTGTAGGTCTGTGTAATCTGACGGGAAATATGTTTCTCTATGGTCATACATTTGGCAGGAGGTTAGGAAGTGCAGCTCAGTTTCCACCTCATTTTGTGGGCAGTGTGCACATAGCCTGTCTTCTCTTGAGAGCCAGGTCTGCCTTCGGCAGACTTTCTCAATAGCAAGGATATGCTCACTGAGTTTGTACATAGTCAAAGATTTCCTTAATTTTGGGTCAGTCACGGTGGTCAGGTATTCTGGCACGGTGTACTCTCTGTTTAGGGCTAAATAGCATTCTTCTCATTTCTCATGATCTGGTAGGGTCTAATTGTGTTGCTGTCCTGGGGCTCTGTGKTTTTTTTAATGTTTGTGAACAGAGCCCCAGAACCAGCTTGCTTAGGGGGCTCTTCTCCAGGTAAATTTCTCTGTCGGTAATTACTTTGTTATGGAAGGTTTGGGAATCACTTCCTTTTAGGTGGTTATAGAATTTAACTTCTCTTTTCTGGATTTGATAATTAGCGGGTATCGGCCTAATTCTTCTCTGCATGCATTATTTTGTGTTTTACGTTGTACACGGATTATATTTTTGCAGCATTCTGCATGCAGAGTCTCAATTTGGTTTTTGTCCCATTTTGTGATTTCTTGGATGGTGAGCAGACCCCAGACCTCACAACCATGAAGGGCAAAGGGTTCTATAACTGATTCACATATTTTTTTGCCAGATCCTAATTGGGATGTCCAATTTTATGTTCCTTTTGATGGCATAGAAGGCCCTTCTTGCCTTGTCTCTCAAATCGTTCACAGCTTTGTGAAGGTACCTGTGGCACTGATGTTTAGGCCGAGGTATGTATAGTTTTTGTGTGTGCCCTAGGGCAATGGTGTCCTGGCAACTGGACCTTTTTTGGAACACCATTATTTTAGTCTTACTGAGATTTACTGTCAGGACCCAGGTCTGACAATCTGTGCAGAAGATCTAGGTGCTGCTGTAGGCCCTCCTTGGTTGGGGACAGAAGCACCAGATCATTGGCAAACAGTAGACATTTGACTTCAGATTCTAATAGGGTGAGGCCGGGTGCTGCAGACTGTTCTAGTGCCCTCGCCAATTTGTTGATCTACAGCTCTGGAAAAAATCGAGAGACCGCTGAAAAATGATCAGTTTCTCTGGTTTGACTATTTATAGGTATGTGTTTGGGTAAAATTAACATTTGTGTTTTATTCTATAAACTACTGACAACATTTCTCCCAAATTCCCCCCCAAAATATTGTCATTKAGAGCATTTATTTGCAGAAAATGACAACTGATCAAAATAACTAAAAAGATGCAGTGTTGTCAGACCTCAAATAATGCAAAGAAAATAAGTTCATATTCATTTTTAAACAACACAATACTAATGTTTTAACTTAGGAAGAGTTCACAAATCAATATTGGGTGGAATAACCCTGATTTTTAATCACAGCTTTCATGCGGTTTGGCATGCTCTCCACCAGTCTTTCACATTGATGTTGGGTGACTTTATACCACTCCTGTCGCAAATATTCAAGCAGCTCGGGCTTTGTTTGATGGCTTGTGACAGTCCGTCATTCTCTTGATCACATTCCATAGGTTTTCAATGGGGTTCAGGTCTGGAGGTTGGGCTGGCCATGACAGGGTCTTGATCTGGTGGTCCTCCATCCACACCTTGATTGACCTGGCTGTGTGGCATGGAGCATTGTCCTGCTGGAAAAAACTATCCTCAGATTTGGAGAACATTGTCAGAGCAGAAGGAAGCAAGTTTTCTTCCAGGACAACCTTGTACACGTGACTTGATTCATGCGTCATTCACAAAGACAAATCTGCCCGATTCCAGCCTTGCGGAAGCACCCCCCGATGATAACCGATCCTCCACCAAATTTCATAGTGGGTGCGAGACACTGTGGCTTGTAGGCCTCTCCAGGTCTCRCACACACTGTGAAATTTGGTGGAGGATAGCAGACCCTCGTGCCAAATTGAGTTGAAAGCTTTTTTGAAATCAACAAAGCATGAGAAGACTACCTTTGTGAATACGTGGTCTGTTGTTTGGTAAGAAGCCAATTTGACACTTGCTCAGTACATTGTTTTTGCTGAAGAAATGTACAAGTCTGTTGTTAATGATAATGCAAATGATTGTCCCAAGGTTGCTGTTGACGCATATCCCCTGGTAGTTATTGGGGTCAAATTTGTCTCCACTTTTGTGGATTGAGGTGATCAGTCCTTGGTTCCAAATATTGTGGAAGATGCTAGAGCTGAGGATGATGTTAAAGAGTTTAAGTATAGCCAATTGGAATTTGTTTCATTCAGGATACCATCAGGCATTTTTGGGTTGGAGGGTTTGTATTTTATTTTGTAGTTCATTCAATGTAATTAGAGAATCCAGTGGGTTCTGGTAGTCTTTAATAGTTGATTCTAAGATTTGCATTTGATCATGTATATGTTTTGGCTGTTTGTTCTTTGTTATAGAGCCAAAATGATTGGAGAAGTGGTTTATCCATACACCTCCGTTTTGGATAGATAGCGCTTTGTGTTGTTGTTTGTTTAGAGTTTTCCAATTTCCCAGAAGTGGTTAAATTCTATGGATTTTTCAGTTACATTGAGCTGATTTCTGACGTGCTGCTCCTTCTTTTTCCGTAATGTATTTCTGTATTGTTTTTAGTGATTCACCATAATGAAGGCGTAGGCTCAGGTTTTCTAGGTCTCTATGTTTTTGGTTGGATAGGTTTCTCAATTTCTTTCTTAGGTTTTTGCATTATACATCAAACCATTTATCATTGTTGTTCATTTTCTTAGGTTGTCTGCTTGAAAGCTTTCCACTGCCAAGTTTACACCTTCACTATTACAGTGAAACCTTTGTCCAGGGAATTGTCTAGGTGGGATTGAATTTGTTGTTGCCTAATGGTTTTTTGGTAGTTTTCCACACTATTTTCCTTCCATCTATAGCATTTCTTAATATTATTCAGTTCCTTTGGCTTTTATGTCTCGTGATTTGAGCATAGCTCTGTTCAATTAGAGTGTGATTTTGCTGTGGTCTGATAGGGGTGTCAGTGGACTGACTGACTGAACGCTCTAAGAGACTCTGGGTTGAGGTCAGTGATAAAGTAGTCTACAGTGCTACTGCCAAGAGATGAGCTATAGGTGTACCTACCATAGGAGCCCCCTCGAAGCCTACCATTGACTATGTACATACCCAGCGTCTGACAGAGCTGCAGAGGTTGTGACACGTTTTTGTTGGTTATGTTGTCGTAGTTGTGTCTAGGGGGGCACATGGGGGAAGGAATGCTGTCACCTCCAGGTAGGTGTTTGTCCCACTGAGGGTGTTGGGTTCTTGTCCAGTTCTGGCATTTAGGTCACCACAGAATAGTACATGTCCCTGAGCCTGAAAATTGTTGATCTCCCCCTCTAGGATGGAGAAGCTGTCATCATTTAGATTCTATTGGGGGATATATTTAGCACACATGAGGACATATTTCTCTGTTGAGATCATTTCCTTATTCATTTCTGTAAAATGTTCCTCTTTTGACTAATTTAATAGTGTGTGTTAGGTCTGCTCTATACCAAATTAGCATACCAGTCTCTTCCCTGTTTCACACCTGGTAGTTTGGTGGATGGGACTACCAGCTCTCTGTAACCTAGAGGGCAACCAGTGGGTCTGTCTCCATTATACCATGTTTCTTGTAGGATGACAATGTCTRTATTTCCAATTTCTATGATGAAGTCAGAGTTCCGGCTCTTTAGGCCAAAGGCAGATGACCTCAGACCTTGTATATTCCAGGATGAGACAGTAAAAGCTTTCTGTTCCATAATGTCTAGTGTTGTTTTTGTGTGGTTTAGGGCCGGACCATCACAGTAGGTGTGAGCAGAGCATGTTGAGCATCTGATACATACCTCTTAGGTCGCAGGATGTGTTTTGGGCGGGTGTAATAGTTGGGGTTGGGTAGGGCTGGGCAATTAAATCAATAACAATATAAMAACGTTTAGATTAATTTTCAATAATGTCGATATAGAATAATTAGGTACAGCAGTCCATTTCACCTCTGTGACGCAGCAGCAAATCAAATCAAATCAAATTGTATTTGTCACATACACATGGTTAGCAGATGTTAATGCGAGTGTAGCGAAATGCTTGTGCTTCTAGTTCCGACAATGCAGTAATAACCAATGAGTAATCTAACCTAACAATTCCACAACTACTACCTTATACACACAAGTGTAAAGGGAAAAAGAATATGTACATAAAGATATATGAATGAGTGACGGTACAGAACGGCATAGGCAAGATGCAGTAGATGGTATAGAGTATAGTATATACATATGAGATGAGTAATGTAGGGTATATAAACAAAGTGGCATAGTTTAAAGTGGCTAGTGATACATGTATTACATAAAGATGGCAAGATGCAGTAGAAGATATAGAGTACAGTATATACATATGAGATGAGTAATGTAGGGTATGTAAACATTATATTAAGTGGCATTGTTTAAAGTGGCTAGTGATACATTTTTACATACATTTCCATCAATTCCCATTATTAAAGTGGCTGGAGTTGAGTCAGTATGTTGGCAGCAGAGAGATGTCAGCCTGGCCTTGTGATTTGGCTTTTTTGAACAGAGCCTGTCGAGATTTGAGGCCTCGTTTTAATTCCTCTGCCTTTTGTAGCCTTTGTTCCATGTCCATATTCTTGTTTTTGTCCGCGTGTTTCGTTTCATAATGTCGTCTCAGATTATACTTTTCAGTACCGCCACACTTTCTCCACACAGAAGACACACAGGTTTCCCAGCTACCTCCGTGAACATATACTCCGACTCCCACCTTGTTTGAAACCCCGGTTCTCAGTGTCCACCTTCCGTTTTGCCATTTTTGATGGGTATCTGAAAGTTAATTTTACTGTGATGCTGACGACTGCTGTGCCAATAAATATTGAAATGAAGCAGCCTACTGCTCGGTGCGTCACCGTTGCATGTGGGGGAATGTAGTATTGGTGCGTGTAAAAGATCTGCGGGCTGCCGGCTTGCTGCGGTCTGCGGGCCGGTTCTAATAATAAATCAGATCATCCCAGGGGCCGTAAAAAAACTTCTCGCGGGCCGGATGTGGCCCGCGGGCCTTGACTCTGACATATGTGATTCTA
>NC_036875.1:28402043-28407043 GCF_002910315.2 Salvelinus sp. IW2-2015
TGGCAGCAGCACTAAATGTTTAGTGGTTGCGCTGTTTAACAGTCTGATGGTCTTTGAAGATTAGAACAGCTGGCGCATATCTACAACCCTGTGTCCGCTGCTCGGTCCTGTTTGATGCACTCTGTACTGACCTACCAGCGCCTTCTGGATGATAGCGGGGTGAACAGGCAGTGGCTCGGGTGGTTTGTTGTCTTACGTGTATCTTTATGGCTTTCCTGTGACATCGGGTGGTGTAGGTTGTCCTGGAGGGCAGGTAGTTTGCCCCCGTGATGCGTTGTGCAGACTCACTACCGCCTCTGGAGAGCCTTACGGTTGTTGGCGGAGCAGTTTGCTGTACAGGGCGGTGATACAGCCCGAAGGATGCTCTCGATTGTGCATGCTGTAGAAGTTTTGTGAGTGCTTTTGGTGACAAGTACCGAATTTCTTCAGCTCCTGAGGTTGAAGAGGCGCTGCTATGCGCCTTCTTCACAAGCTGTCTGTGTGGGTGGACCAATTCAGTTTGTCCGTGATGTGTAACGCCGAGGAACTTAAAACTTTACTTCCCTCTCCACTCTGCCCGTCAATGTGGATAGGGGGGTTGCTTCCTCTGCTGTTTCATTGAAGTAGCACATTCATCTCTCCTTTGTTTTTGTTTGATGTTGAATGTGAGGTTATTTTTCCTGACACCACACTCCGAGGGCCTCACTCCTCCCTGTAGGCCGTCCGTCGTTGTTGGTAATCAAGCCTACCCACTGTAGTGCCGTCTGGCAAACTTGATGATTGAGTTGCAGGCGTGCATGGCCACGCAGTCGTGGGTGAACAGGAGTACAGGAGAGGGCTCAGAACGCACCCTTGTGGGGCCCCAGTGTTTGAGCGATCAGCCGGGGTGGAGAATGTTGTTTACCAGTACCATCCACCACTGGGGGGCGCCCGTCAGGAAGTCCAGTACCCAGTTTGCACAGGGCGGGGTCGAGACCAAGGGTCTCGAGCTTGATGACGAGTTTGGAGGGAACTAATGGTGTTAAATGCTGAGCTGTCACGTCGATGAAGCCAGTTCTACATAGGTCTCTGCCGAGGTGGCTGCATTGTGTGGCTGCTCTGCGTCGTCCCGTAACATTTCGGTACCTGCGTAAGGGCAATTGGTGGTTTTTAGGAGGTGTTCGGTGGTGGGTATTCTCAATGACCTAAGTCGCGTTTAGCACTTGTGCATGATGAACGGAAGTAGAATGCTCTATACGGGGTAGTTCGTTTATTCCTATTACCTTAGCTTATCTATGAAAGGAATTCATACGGTTAGCAATTCCTCTTGGGCATTGCCCTATCAAACTGGGTATTATAGACGTATCGAAGGGTATTATGCTCTGGCCTTTGCTTTCTCACATAGGTATCTTTAGTCCAGAGGGTTGGCAGTGTGCAGTGTGTCGATTGCGTGTCTGTGACCTATTGGTTGGTAAGCAAATGGAGTGTGTCTAGGGTTAAGGTAGGGTGGAGGTGATAGGTCCTGACTAGTCTCCAAAGCATTCAGATGACGGAAGTGAGTGCTACGGGGCGGTAGTCTTTGCTCAGTTACTTAGCTTTCTTGGAACGGAACAAGGTGGCCCTCTTGAAGCATGTGGGAACAGCAGACTGGATAAGATTGATTGAATATGTCCGTAAACACACCAGCCAGCTGGTCTGTGCATGCTCTGAGGACGCGGCTGGGAATGCCGTCTGGGCCTGCGGCCTTGCGAGGGTTAAACGTTTAAATGTTTTACTCACCTCGGCTGCAGTGAAGGAGAGCCCGCAGGTTTGGTAGCGGGCCGTGTCAGTGGCACTGTATTGTCCTCAAAGCGAGCAAAAAAAGTTATTTAGTCTGTCTGGGAGCAAGACATCCTGGTCCGCGACGGGGCTGTTTTCTTTTTGTATTCCGGGATTGACTGTAGACCTGCACTTACCTCTTGTGTCTGGAGCTGTTGAATTGCGACTCTACTTTGTCTCTATATACTGCACTTAGCTTGTTTGATTGCCTTGGGGAGGGAATAGCTACACTGTTTGTATTCGTCATGTTTCCGGTCACCTTGCCCTGGTTAAAAGCAGTGGTTCGCGGCTTTCAGTTTCGCGCGAATGCTGCCATCAATCCACAGTTTCTGGTTTTGGGAATGTTTTAATCGTTGCTGTGGGTATTACGTCGCTGATGCACTTTTCTAATGAACTCGCTCACCGAATCAGCGTATTCGTCAATTGTTGTTGTTGGACGCAATGCGGAACATATCCCAATCCACGTGATCGAAGCAGTCTTGAAGCGTGGATCAGATTGGTCCGGACCAGCGTTGAACAGAACCTGTTTTGTAGGCTGGAAGCAACAAAAATGGAGTCGTGGTCAGCTTTTCCGAAAGGAGGGCGGGGAGAGGCCTTATATGCGTCGCGGAAGTTAGAATAACAATGATCCTAGTGATCTAGGGTTTTACCAGCCCTGGTAGCACAATCGATATGCTGATAGAATTTAGGGAGTTTTGTTTTCAGATTAGCCTTGTTAAAATCCCCAGCTACGATGAATGCAGCCTCAGGGTGTGTGGTTTCCAGTTTACATAGAGTCAACATGCAGAGAAATGTCAATATGCATTTGGAGAGGTATACGCCCAGTAAAAACCACTTACCACCTCGAGTGATGGCGTAGCCACTATTAACCACGAAAAATKTGGGATTTTAGGCGAAAACAGTGGCAATGATAGCCATGGAGAAGGATCAGCTTCCAACGAAGAAATGATTGATAAAAAGGGTTCAACTGAAGCTATAGCAGAGGGGATCATTGACACTCTCGCCTCCTGGGGACTCAGTCAAGACAGACAGGTCTGCATAACAAATGATAGTGGTGTGAACGTGGTGAAGGCCGCTCAAATCAACAAATGTACCCGACTACAATGTTTTGGACATTGTCTGCATTTGGCCATTGGTAAGTAACCTTGTCAATTGTGTATATTGAAGTGATTGGTTAGATTAAACTAAATGTGATTTATTTTTTCATCAACTGATTAAGTTAGATATTACATTTGTACATAACTAAAGGGATTATTGTGATTTTTTTATTTGATTAAAATCTCTTGATTTCTCTTAGAGAGAGTGGGTAGAGACAAATGGGTGGATCGAGCATTTGGAGTATGTAAGAAAGGGGTAGGTGCCTTTTCCTATTCATGTAAAAAGAAGAGAGACAGGGCGGTTGCTCAAAAAGAACACAACCTACCCCAGCACAAGTTGGTGACAGAGTCGCCTACCAGGTGGGGATCACGTTAAAAGACGGTGCAAAGAGTACTGGAGCAGGAGAAAGCCATTTCACAGGTCTTGTCCAGTGACAAGAAGACCCGGCACTTAGCTCCCACTTATATATCCCATACAGATATAGATGTTCTTGAGTCCATCAACCAGGCATTGACCCCACTCCTAGAATTCACAGATGCTCTGTCTGGTGAGTCTTATGTCAGTGTGTCTTACCTAAAGCTAGTACTACACCTGTTCAATACAGAGGTCATGAAACCTGATGATGGTGAAACAGAGCTCACCCAAACCATCAAAACGATAGTCATGGACTATCTGAATGAGAAATATGATGACCTAGCCACAGATGACCTCCTGGACATAGCCTCGTTGGTCGACCCTCGGTTTAAAAAACATTACATCAAAGAGGAGAAGGTGGGCCACATAAAAGCGAGAGCTGTCTCAGAGATGGTCAATGAGAAACATGAAAACCCAAGCCCAGCACAGGGAGACGTTGCTGCTGCTTCACCACAACTGACAGCTAAAAAGAGAAAGTCAATGGGCAGTTTTTTCAAAAAGCCATGCTCCACCACCACAGGTCTTACTGAAATCCAGCTGGTAGAAAAGGAACTCAGCTGCTACCTTCAGTCTCCTGATGCTGACAGTGAAACCAATCCACTGGACTGGTGGAAGATCCACCCCAAAAACTTTCCCAAAGTCAGTCACATGGCAAAGCACTACCTGTGCATTCCTGCGACCAGCTCCCCCTCAGAGTGTTTTTAACACAGGTGGCAACATAGTGACCTGCCATAGGGCAGCTTTAAAGCCAGAGACCGTAGACAGACTTGTCTTTCTTGCTTGTAACTTGTAAGACAACAACTACCCCAACTTCAACTGTGATTTTATTTCTTGCTCATGACTTGTAAGGGTTTACAGTTTAAACAAAAGTGGAGTTAAAATGTTATTTGTGAGTTCTTCTACTTCTGACAATAAATAAGAAATATTAAAGCCTTCGGTTTGTTTAGGCAGGCTTGAATCTGAAGCAGATATGCACCTTTTAAACATTTTCTGCTTAATATCGTGATAATTATCGTTATCGATCGTAAAAAATATATATACAGATTGGAGTCATTAAAACTAGTTTTGAAACCACCCACAAATTTCTTGTGATATTATACCAAAGTGAAATAAACAAAAATGATCAGTAAACATTACACTCACAGAAGTTCCAAAAGAATAAAGACATTACAAATGTCTCACATAAAGGAGGAGTGGAAATGATGTAAAGCAACATGTTTCTTAGTGCTCTCTGTAGGGAGATGTTAGTGAAAGAGGTCTGGTCTCTGATAACTCATAATGACACTGTTTACTGCCTACACACACACAGATTCCTTTCCATCACATACCTTGTATTATACCTTTTATAGAGTCACATAGTTATAGGCCACTCCCTGCGTGGGTTTGTGTAGGCTACATGTATATGTGTCTGCCCATCTGATTGTATAGCTATGGTGTTAAGGGTGAATCCATCCCATGGGGATTATTGTTCACTTCATTTCCCGTACTGGTTCTGGGGGAGTTTTCAGCATGCTGTGTATTGACTGATTGGCTTCTGTGTGTTTCAGACATTACACACACACTTTCAAAACACATTTGTGTTTGAGTGTGTCTGTCTGCGTAAGTAAGTATATACTGTAGGTCTAAAACTAACTAGGCCCCTATGTGTGCCTATGTATTTAAACTATGTGCTGACTGAGTGTGTGAGGGATGATGGCTAACTCTGCAGGGAG
>NC_036875.1:28409543-28529691 GCF_002910315.2 Salvelinus sp. IW2-2015
TGTGTCTGAGTATAATGTGATGTGAGTGCCCCGGTGACAGCACCAGGGGATGTGTTTTACACCACTAGACAGGAATGTTATTGGATGCCATGGAGACACCGACAGATAGTCTCATTTAAATGTGTAGCTTTTCATATCGCAGTCAAAACAGGAAATAGAGAACGCTCTCCATGTCTGCACCAGGAACACGTAAAAATGACTGCTTTATTTTTAGGATCGTCCTGTTACTGGCCTGTATCATGGTGGAAAGAGAATGAAAGCTCTTTGTTGTCTAGATCAGTGTTTCCCAACCAGGGGTACTAGGACAACCAGGGATACTAGGACCACTAGGGGTACTAGGACAACCAGGGGTACTAGGACACTAGGGGTACTAGGACAACAGGGGTACTAGGACAACAGGGGTACTAGGACAACCAGGGGTACTAGGAAACCAGGGGTACTAGGACAACCAGGGATACTAGGACCACTAGGGGTACTAGGACCACTAGGACGGGTACTAGGACCCTAGGTACTAGGAACCAGGGGTACTAGAGCCACTACGGGTTACTAGGACACATAGGGTACTAGAACGCACTAGGGGTACTAAGACAACCAGGGGTACTGGACACTAGGGTACTTGGACCACCAGGGGTACTAGGACCACTAGGGGTACTTGGACCACTATGGGTACTAGGACCACCAGGGGTACTAGGACCACTATGGGTACTAGGACCACTATGGGTACTAGGACCACCAGGGGTACTAGGGCAACCAGGGGTACTAGGGCAACCAGGGGTACTAGGACCACTAGGGGTACTTGGACCACTATGGGTACTAGGACCACCAGGGGTACTAGGACCACTAGGGGTACTTGGACCACTAGGGGTACTTGAACCACCAGGGGTACTTGGACCACCAGGGGTACTAGGGCAACCAGGGGTACTAGGACCACTAGGGGTACTTGGACCACCAGGGGTACTAGGACCACTATGGGTACTAGGACCACCAGGGGTACTAGGACCACTAGGGGTACTAGGACCACTAGGGGTACTTGGACCACCAGGGGTACTTGGACCACCAGGGGTACTTGCCCTATCCACACAGGATACTTGAGAAGACTCAAGAGACCATAGGTCTACTTCAGGGATATCCCCCGGGAAGAGCAAAGTTCAGTTGGTGGTACAGTAACTACAGTATCTAGACCACTAGTGTAGATAGAGCTTTGGCACATGTGAAAAAACAGCAACCTTATTTTGAAGTTGTCTAGGAAATGAGATGAAGGCTGTTTGGAGCTGCCAGCTGTTGTTATCATGTTGTGTCATGGAGTTTGCTGATTTCTATTGCTGCGTTTTAGAGTGACGTTCTTTCATCCTGTTAGCTTTTATTTAGGCAGTCAGCTTTTACTGTGAACTATTGTAATGCTAGCTTGTTGCTCTATTGTGTTAGCTTGTGCTGTTGTGCTAGCTGCAGTGCAGTGTAGTGGGAGTGTAGTGTGTGCTCCTTATGATTGTGTTTTTGCCTAGTGATGTGATGTGGTTCTTGTGTGGTCCTAGCTGACAGCTCCTAGCTCCTCTCTCTTGGCCTGTGTGTTGTTATGTTACTACTCCACAGGGGGTTCCATTCCGTTAACACAGTTAGCTAACGCTAGCTAATGCTGTTTTGAATGAAAACGATTTTTACCTACACACTGAAGAAGGCTGCAAAGTTGAAACGTCACTATGTACACTATGAAGTAAGCTTTATCTTTTTGAGTGCAGACCCATCACACTTAGCTAACATTATTGGATTCAGCCAGTGTTGTCTATACATTCTCATTCCGTCTGTAATCTCTTGGATCAGAGACGGAGACAGTGTTTGACATCTCTGGCTTTGTGGAGCCTTTGGCAAGCCCCTGGACTGCACAGTGATACAGCTAGATCTGATGCAACACTACAACACATGCATGCGAACTTGAAATCAATGCAGGCACAGCACGCAAACATACACACACAGGACCCAAGCACAGACACACGCACACAACCACACACAACACACACACACACACACACACACACGACACATCACACACACACACACACACACACACACACACACACACACACACACACACACACACACAGGAACCCACTGTGTGTGTGGGAACAGCTGGATAAACTCAATTTGATTTCATTTCCGTAATATTCCTGCCAGTGCTGAGTCAGAGGAGTTTCGCAGCCTCATGGTTTTGCATGTGTGTGTCTCTGTGTGTATGTGTCAATGGGTTGGTTCTTCTATCCTTGTGGGGACCTAAAGTTTAGGGTTAGGGTTTAGGGAAAGTAGGATTCTGAATGTAAATCAATTTTTGGTCTCCACGAGGATAGAAAAACAAAGCGCATGTTTGTGTGTGTACCGATGGGTCATTTCCAGGATCATTTGTAGCCTTTGTTGTGGAGTGGAGAACTTATTTTCTCTGGGGTCATCTGTAAACCACTCTGCTCATACTCTGCTCTGTCAATGTTAAAAGGCCTCTCTCCCAGCCACTGACCCCCTGCCGYGTGCTGGCTAACTGTAGCTGTAAGCCGGAGACAGAACACCAGAAGCCTGTTTTATGAGAGGTTTAAACTGTTTGGAGGTGTTCTGCTCTGTTTATGAAAGGATTTGGATTGTTTTAAAGCATTTTGGCTAACTGCTAGTGTAAGCCAGGGAGGGAACACCACAATCCTGTTTTTATTAAGGGTTTTTGGAGGGTTTGGGGGCTGTTTTGTCATGCTGGACTGAACTAGATTGAGATTCAGGTTGTGTGTGTTTATGTTTTGCATAAGTACAGTACAGTGCTGGGAGAGGACGTGTTTATGGGAAAGCTAATGAGTAGTTTGTCCCCATAGGGCATTCTGTTTCTTACACTACACTAGACACAAACAGTCATAAACACTGACTCATTGACTCGTGTAATGTAAATATGAATACCATTATGCAACACATTGTTACAATGCAGATAGTGCTCTTTGCCTTCTCCCTCTTAAGTTGAATTGGTTTATAAAATATTAAAATGTCTATTTTCCTATGTAAACAAAAGCTGCTTAACAAGTCTTCCTCCCATTGGATATATCCATGAATAAGGTCCAACACACATCTCATCTGACACCTTTATTGAAGTTTCCATCCACATGGATCTTTGTCAGCTCTAGATGGGTGACACTCTGGACATCCCATTCATCTCTCTCTGATCTGCATCTCTCAGTGTCAGTCGTCATGCTGTCCCAGGCTGTGTGTAATAATATATAGCTGTGTGTATTCACAGTCGGAACCAGCTGTGTGCTCTGCCAGCCTGCCTGTGTGGGTTGCCCCTACGAGTCCTCAATGCCAGCAACAACAAGCTGGTGTGTATACCTGAGGCCATCGGTCAGCTCAGGAGCCTCATGGAGCTGGTAAGACTTTCTCTCTCTCTCCCTCTAAATGCAAGTGTCAGACTCAGCTCTTAGTTTCCTGTGTGAGTTCCTGGCCAAGCTTAGCCTTACGTAACTGTACTGTTCTTCACTGAGGGGTGAAATGAATGGAACCAGCCCTAATGGAGCAAGCGCTGCCTGCAAACAGGAAACAGGGGAGGAGTGGAGACTTTGTTTGACTCCATGTGAGGAGACAGGCTAGACCAGTGGAATAGGAAGCAGTGTGGCTGTAATAGGGATGTGTCATGAGCCACATAAACCCCTTACCATAGCTTCTGTACACCAGGGGTGACCAACCATCCTCCTGGAGAGCTACTGGGTTTACAGACCAGACCTTCTCTAACACACCTGATTCTACTAATCTGCTGCTCATCATTACCTTGATTAGTTACCAAAATCCTGCACACGCACCAGAAAGTGATATATGTGTTTGAGTTAACGCTGTGCGTTGTGCCCCCTACAGGATGTGAGCTGTAATGAGATCACTGCTCTGCCCCGTCACATCGGCCGACTCAAGGCCCTCCGAGAACTCAACGTCCGCAGGAACCTGCTCTGTGTCCTTCCTGAAGGTGAGTTTAACCTCTGTTCACAAGAGGTTAAACTCTTGTGAACAGGAAAACTTCCACAGGTGCGTCTAGAAAATATCAATCTACTCCATGCTGTATTGCAAGCCCAGCCAAATAAGAGCCAGACAGATCTACAATAACTGTGTCTGTGTCTAAGACAGATTTATGGTGTCTATGATCCAGTCTCCAGGTATGTCTCATGGCCCAGGGGTATTGAGCAGTACTAATCTTTGTGAGTTGAGATGTCTAGCAGAGCAGTGTTTCCCAACTCCAGTCCTTAAGTACCTCCAACAGCACACATTTTTGTTGTAGCCCTGGACAATCAGCTCATTGAGGGCTTGATGATAGGTTGACAAGTTGAATCAGGTGTGCCTGTCCGGGGCTACAACAAAAAGGTGTGCTGTTGGGGGTACTGAAGGACTGGAGTTGGGAAACACTGCTATAGAATAAAATACATATGTGACAGGAGAGCTCTCTAAGTCCCAGAGATGCCGCCCATCGTCTGTCAGAACCTGGCAACCTCTCGTTGTCTGAATGGTGGACGAGTATTATTCTGAACATTCTTCCTACATATTTTCCCCGGCTGCGTCTCTGTTGTAGATTTACAGTCTGTGATTTCTGATCATGCTGCAGATGCTCCATCTATCCTCTCTGGGTTTGATTGATGAGCTTGGATCTGGCCAGGCGGCTCGACTCCCATGGGTGGAGGACAGGAGTGGAGACAGGGCATTGGACGAGAGCCCTGGGGAGGATGGGGGATGTTGGGAAATATAGTTTTAGATTGTTTGTTGAACTTTTGGGGCATCACTCCTTAAATGTATTTTGGAGAGACCCCCTTCCTGGGCCATCAAAGCACAAAATGATTGTAGTTGACCTGCCAAAAAGTCTTTCTTTGTTGTTTTTGTTGTTGTTACCTATACAGTAGGTGATATGGATTATGAAAATATTGTTGAGATTTCCCCCTTGTTATACTGAATGATGGTAAAAAAAATCCCTCATAGAAGTTATTCTAAGGGGTGACCTTGAGGGAAGAGGACGTAAGAGACTTTCTCATTTCAGCTAATTAAGAGAAGTAGTGTACTCTGCTGGTTGGTTTTAAAAATAATATTTGGGGCTCTCCTTCATGGCCTCCCAGCTAAGATTATCTCTGTCGTCTCAGAGGGATTTTAATTTGAAAAGGTTGTCAGAGAGATAAAGTCATAATTGTTTTGCTTGAATTACGACCTCTTGGGGAATGTGTTGCTGGCACAGAATTGCTGAGACTCTCTCGCTCTGTCTTTGTTACTATTTCTCTGTTACTCTCTCTCACTCTTTCTCACTCTCTGTCATTGACCTCTCACTGTCTATTTTCTCTATCTATCTGATTTCAGGAATACTTTGTCCCATTTTTCCCATAAAATGCATGTGATACGACAAAGCTACACCAGTTACACCCAGCCTAATAGCTGCTATTTATTTTATCAGTATTTTCCAATGTAAGTCTGTGGTTTTCTTCTGTTTCCTAACATTGTCTCTTCTCTCATATTGACTGGGTCATAGTGGTTTGTGCTGAGCTTAGCGCCTAGGATACGTTCCTCCAGTTTATTTTTAACTTTTGGCAAGGTCCACGTTAGCTGAACTTTGGCATTGAGGGAGTCTTGAAGTATCAGGGCTGCCTCTGCTGGGCTCTGTGGGTTTTTAGTGGGGAAAAGTTTGGTCTGATGATCCCAGTGCACAAACAAACACACACACACACACACACACACACACACACACACACACACACAACAACAATTACTCCTCTAACTCTAGGGACTGTGTGTTCGTCCCTCAGACTTGGCGGAGCTTCCCCTGGTGAAGTTTGACTTTTCCTGTAACAAGGTGTCTACCATCCCAGTGAGCTACAGGAAGATGGCCCAGCTCCAGAACCTACAGCTGGAGAACAACCCCCTACAGAGCCCCCCTGCACAGGTCGGTCTGGGGCTACGGCTGTCTCCACAGCTTGGCATGACATACGGAGCAATGGAATATAGCATTCATCATACGTCTCTGTGTTCTGCTATTTGTGTACCTTCTACTTTTGTATCTGTCATCTACTTGCTCTAATTCACCCACTGATGATCTGTTTTCTAGATCTGCATGAAAGGCAAAGTTCACATATTTAAGTACCTGAGCATCGAGGCATGTCGAAGTGACAAGATGCCTGATTCTCTCTACCTGCCTGTCATGGAGCGCCTCAGCCTATCACGACCCGCCACCGGCAGGTGAGTTGCTATGCCAACCCTAACGGAGGCAACTGTTAGTGCTGGGCTGGTTCAAAAGCCCGCACACACTTTGGCTCTCCAGGACCACTGATTTACCACTGTGTATTGTGCCAGATTCTCCATCAGACCTGGGTTCAAATACTATTTCAAGTGTCTCAATTACTTTCATATACATTTGAAGTAGGTATTCAGATATATTTTATTTGAAAAGACAGGTAGTTGAACATTAAAATGTATTTGGAAATGCACTTTGAAAGTATATTGAAATACTCAAATACACTGACGCATATACACTCCCATGCATTTAACCCAGGTGTTTGAAAATAGTATTTGAAATAAGTAGTTGAAGATTCTGTCAAATACAATTTGTCAGACTATTTGGTTTTTACAAATAACCATTCAACTAACCATGAACTAATACACCAGATAAAACTTAGTTTTTCAATTTAAATGATTATACAAAAGTCTTGCAACTAATATAATGTTATATATATGGGGGATACAACCATCCCAGCTCTGCAGATTTTGTTGCGAAGAAACAGAATCATTAGATCATTTGTTTTGGTACTGTCCATATGTAGCTTGTTTGTGGTCGCAGGTTCAAGAATGGCAGAAGAATTGCAACATTTACCCGGAGCTAACTCTGCAAATAGCACTGCTGGGTGATTTAAAAAGTCATAGTCATTCGATTAATAATATAATAATACTCTTAGCAAAAAAAATTATCTTTAATTTACAATATGTAGAATCTATGAGATAGAAAGGTTCAGAACTTTTGTGAAACATCACAGCACAGTTGAAAAAGATATGGCAAATAGAAATCAAAACTCGATGGTCTTCAGAGATGGGAGGGGTTGAGTGGAGCTGAAGGATGGGACTACAAACAAACAAAAGATAACAATTGTAAACTATACTGTGTCAGTAAAATGTATATAGTATGTAAAAGCTGGAAGTAGAAGATTAGATGACTAAGAGTTGTTGTGCATTAGTTTACTCCAATTAGGGGATGGATGGTAGGGTTAGGGGTAAATAATAATGGAAAATATATATAAAAAATGTACAGCACCAGTCAAAAGTTTGGACACAGCATCTCATTACAGGGTTTCTCTTTATTTTTTACTATTTTCTACATTGTAGAATAATAGTGAAGACATCAACACATATGGAATCATGTACTAACCAAAAAAGTGTAAAACAAATCAAAATATATTGTATATTTGAGATTCTTCATAGTAGCCATCCTTTGCCTTGATGACAGCTTTGCACACTCTTGGCATTCTCTCAACCAGCTTCACCTGGAACGCTTTTCCAACAGTCTTGAAGGAGTTCCCACATATGCTGAGCACTTCTTGGCTGCTTTTCCTTCACTCTGCAGTCCAACTCATCCTAAACTATCTCAATTGGATTGAGTTCGGGTGATTGGGGAGGCCAGGTCATCTGATGCAGCACTCCATCACTCTCCTTCTTGGTCAAATAGCCCTTACACAGCCTGTAGGTGTATTGGGTCATTGTCCTGTTGAAAAACAAATGATAGTCCCACTAAGAGAAAACAAGATGGGATGGCGTATCGCTGCAGAATGCTGTGGTAGCGATACTGGTTAAGTGTGCCTTCAATTCTAAATAAATGAAGGCCTGATTCACACAGTCTCCTCTGAACAGCTAATTTTGAGATGTGTCTGTTACTTGAACTCTGTGAAGCATTTATTTTGGCTGCAATCTGAGGTACGGTTAACTCTAATGAACTTATTCTCTGCAGCAGAGGTAACTCTGGGTCTTCCTGTCGTGGCCCTCATGAGAGCTAGTTTCATCGTAGCGATTGATGGTTGGGAGGCGAAGGTCGAGTCATGCCTCTTTCGAAACATGATCCGCCAAACCGCGCATCTTAACACCCGTCCACTTAACCCGGAAGCCAGCCGCACCAATGTGTCGGAGGAAACACTGAGTTCACCTGGCAGGCGCCCGGCCTACCACAAGGAGTCGCTAGAGCGCGATGAGCCAAGTTAAGCCCCCCCCCAGCAAAACCCTCCCCTAACCTGGTCGATGCTGGGCCAATTGTGCGCCGCCCTATGGGTCTCCGAGTCACGGCCAGGTTTTGATACAGCCCGGGATCGAACCCGGTTGTGTAGTGACGTCTCAGACCGCTGCGCTACTCGGGAGGCCCCGAAGGTTTATATATATTTTTTTAACTGAAATTTCACATTTACATAAGTATTCAGACCCTTTACTCAGAACTTTGTTGAAGCACCTTTGGCAGCGATTACAGCCTCGAGTCCTCTTGGGTATGACGCTACAAGCTTGGCACACCTGTATTTGGGGAGTTTCACCCATTCTTCTCTGCAGATCCTCTCAAGCTCTGTCAGGTTGGATGGGGAGCATCGCTGCACAGCTAATTTCAGGACTCTCTAGAGATGTTTGATCGGGTTCAGGTCCGGGCTCTGGCTGGGCCACTCAAGGACATTCAGAGACTTGTCCTAAAGCCACTCCTGCATTGTCTTGGCTGTGTGCTTAGGGTCATTGTCCTGTTGGAAGTTCAACCTTCACCCCAGTCTGAGGTCCTGAGCACACTGGAGCAGGTTTTCATCAAGGATCTCTCTGTACTTTGCTCCGTTATTCTTTCCCTCGATCCTGACCAGTCTCCCAGTCCCTGCCACTGAAAAACATCCCCACAGCATGATGCTGCCACCACTATGCTTCACCGTGGGGATGGTGCCAGGTTTCCTCCAGACGTGACACTTGGCATTCAGGCCAAAGAGTTCTTAGTTTCAATCTTGGTTTCATCAGACCAGAGAATCTTGTTTTTCATGGTCTGAGAGTCATTAGGTGCCCTTTGGCAAACTTCAAGCGGGCTGTCATGTGCCTTTTTACTGAGGAGTGCCTGAGGAGTGCCTTTTTACACACTATCATAAAGGCCTGATTGGTGGAGTGCTGCGGAGATGGCTGTCCTTCTGGAAGGTTCTCCCATCTCCACAGAGGAACTCTGGAGCTCATTCAGAGTGACCATCGGGATCTTGGTCACCTCCCTGACCAAGGCCCTTCTCCCCCGATTGGTCAGTTTGGCCGGTGGTTCCAAACTTCTTCCATTTAAGAATTATGGAGGCCAATGTGTTCTTGGGGACCTTCAATGGTGCAGATATTTTTTGGTACCCTTCCCCAGGTCTGTGCCTCGACACAATCCTGTCTCGGAACACTATGGACAATTCCTTTGACCTCATGGCTTGGTTTTTGCTCTGACATGCACTGTGAACTGTGGGACCGTATATAGACAGGTGTGTGCCTTTCCAAATTATGTCCAATGAGTTGAATTTACCACAGGTGGACTCCAATCAATTTGTAGAAACATTTCAAGGATGATCAATGAAAACACAATGCAACTGAGCTCAATTTTGAGTCTCATAGGAAAGGGTCTGAATACTTATGTAAATAAGTTTACATTTTTAAAAACCTGTTTTTGCTTTGTTATTATGGGGTATTGTGTGTAGATTGATGAAGAAAAAGTTATTTCATCAATTTTAGAATAAGGCTGTAATGTAACAAAATGTGGAAAAAAGGGAGATGGTCTGAACACTTTCCGAATGCATTGTATATTTTATATATATGGTATATATTTACAAACAAATATATGGGGGATTGGAAATGATGCAGACAATTACATTGATGGAAGCTGATCTGCCCCCTAAAAAATACAAAATAATAAAAAAAAATAAACAAAACAATACATAATAATAATTACCATTCAAATACTCAAATAAAAGTACTTGTTTTGGGCTTTGTATTTGAAAATACTCCAATACACAGAAAAAGTTCTTTAAATACCAGATACCCAAATACAAATGTATTTGAACCCAGGTCTGTTTTCCATGTTAGTGCTGTGGCTGAGCCTTCCTCTCTGTGTGTATGAGAGTGTTTTGCAGGGAGGGAGGATCTTATGTTCTGTAATGTGTCTACTGAGGTATACAGTACTGCCTTCAAGATGCCTGACCGTTGTTTTCAAGGTAATCTTCTCATGTTCACATACGCTGATTTATGGACGTCTATATCTGGGTTGCATCCGGTTTACACGGACCAACATCACATGCGCACTAGCATTCAGCGTGCAAAGGGAGCAGCTTGAGCAGAGACGACGACATCACATCATCCAAATGCATGGCAGACATKGGATGAATATAAAATGTTAATATCTTCGGCTGTGGGTGATGGAAATGTTTTTTGCCTCATGACAATTATTTGAATAATTCAATGGATGGTTTGTGTACAAAGGTGATTATTACAAAGGTCTTATTAGGAATTGTCATATCTCCCTTCTCTTTGTGGCCATCAATGGAAGTTGTCTTTCTGGGCTGGGCATCAGTTAAATTGCAGTACCGAAAGCAAGACTGTAGGAGCAGTCGAAACCGTGCCTCTAGACTGGAAACCTGGGCCCTTGAATGTGCCCTTTTAATGCCAGCCCCCACCCCTATAACCCACCCCACTGCAACGCGTGGGCAGGAAAATGGTTCCTTTTGTCCGGGAGAGCTTAGAGACTCACATTCACATCCCTCTCACATACACACACTGGCAATAGAGGAAAAGAGCAGTGGAACTATTTATAATACAGCCATAGAGAGACCCACAGTACTGGAACCCAACAGACTTGTCCAGTGTTCCAGTAGAACTACATTCACATGGACTCTCTTATGACTGGTATATTACATTTACATTACATTTAAGTCATTTAGCAGACGCTCTTATCCAGAGCGACTTACAAATTGGTGCATTCACCTTATGATATCCAGTGGAACAACCACTTACAATAGTGCATCTAACTCTTTTAAGGGGGGGGGGGGGGGGTTAGAAGGATTACTTTATCCTATCCTAGGTATTCCTTAAAGAGGTGGGGTTTCAGGTGTCTCCGGAAGGTGGTGATTGACTCCGCTGACCTGGCGTCGTGAAGGGAGTTTGTTCCACCATGGGGTGCCAGAGCAGCGAACAGTTTTGACTGGTTCATTTATATTTTGATGATTCATTTATATTGAATGATGATAATGATTGAGAAGGTGTGAGGCCAGAATGGATAGATATGAATGAAGATAAGGACAGATATGCCATATGCTTCACAGTGATCAGTGAGCATGCTCCCTAGGGATGCAAATGTAGGTGCCTAGAAACAACGAGACGTGTTTGTGTTGTGTGTGTGTGTGCGTGCGTGCATCTGTGTGTGTGAGAAGTGTATCTCAGACCACATCACCGTTCATTTGTCTGGAGACTCCGTTAGTAGATCACTTCCCTTGAAGGTAGCTTCTGTGTTGTGTGTGTGTGTGTGTGTGTGTGGTATGTTGTGTGTGGTGTGTGTGAGAGTTTATGAGAGCATTTCTGATTGGTTTGGTTTTCGTGGGAAGGAGAGAGCGAGAGAAAAAGAGAGAGTGACAGTCCTGCTGTGTCTGTGTGATCGGAGCGATTAGACGCTGCTATCTGTCATTTTCTCCTCTTTCCTCTCTTCTCCGCGTGCCTTTTTACCTCCTGACCCTGACCATCCCATAATCCTTCTCTCTCACCCTCACCCCTCTCTTCTCAGCACGGAGGACATTGACCAGAATAAGAAACAGGACACTGACTCAGGAGTTGGCAGCGACAACGGGGACAAGAGACTGTCTGCCACCGAGGTAGGATGAAGGGGGTGTTTGTGTGTGGGTGTTCACTTGCATGCATGCATGCACACGCTTACACTCATGCATGCACATACTGTATGTGTGTAACATATGCATTGTGTATTCTATAGTATGCATTAACAAAAAAAAACAAACATTGTTTTTGTTTTGCGTCATAAGTTGAACGTTTAGAAATGTACATGAATGTAAGGTTATGCAAGAAAGAACACATCTGCCTGGTGATGTTGAATAGTCACCAGCTCTTCAAAGCCGCTCTGGACTCAGTTGAGCACACAGCCACAGCCTGATATCTTTCTATCATTTGTTTGTTCTTTTTTTCTTTCTTACTTTCATATACACTTGTTCACCATGACATCACTGTGTTTTGTGGTGATCAAAGTAATGAATAAGATGGATATTGTCAGGTATGACACGACAGTTCTCTAGAACGACGCGTTTGGGACGTGTTGTTGAAGAGAACCCAATTATGAGTATCTGTTCAGCAGTATGTTGAAATCTTTTTTTTGTAGCTGAAACATTTGGCTTATTCTGACTGAAATACATACGGTTACGTTGTAGCAGTTGTAGAGATGCTTTGATTTGGTTTCTGGAACAGAAATGTTTGCTAGTGTTTCTGGTAACTGAGCTGTGTGGATGTTTCAGCCTTCAGATGAGGACAGCTTGAGTCTCAATGTCCCCATGTCCCACATCACAGAGGAGGAGGGGCTAAGCAAAGACGACTCCAGCGAACACATCAGCGCTCTAACAGGTAAACCCCCCCCCAAACACACACACACACACACACACACAACACACACCACACACACACACACACACACACACACCACACACCACACACAACACACACACACACACACACACACACACACGCACATACAACACACCACTTTTTTGACACCACACTCCACAAAGCAAGTCCTGCAAGCTCTAGTTTTTATCTTATCTTGATTATTGTCCAGTCATATGGTCAAGTGCTTGCAAACGAAAGAGCTAGTTAAGCTGCAGCTGGCCCAGAGGGCTAATATGGCTGAGAGTTGAGGAAAGACTTGACTGCGTCACTTTTTGTTTTTATAATAAACATTAATGTGTTGGATATTCCAAATTGTTTGCATACTCAACTTACACAAAGTACTGACACACATACTTGCCCCACCAGACATGCTACCTGGGGTCCAGAACAAATTCATGAAAATGTACAGTAATATACAGAGCCATGAGTGCATGGAATTCCCTTCCATCTTATAAAGCACAAGTGAACAGCAAACCTGGTTTAAAAAACAAATAAAGCAACACCTCACAGCACAAAGCCTCTCTCCCATGTGACCTACTTGTTGTATGTACTGACATGTATTTGTAACTGATAGATGTGCACAAAATGAAAGTAACCAAGTAACCACTGAATGATTCCTAGTCCAACATATGACTAGACACTCAGTGTGGATATCTCAACCCCAGTTTGTCAATGAGTAACCGTCCAGCCCTGATAACAGCCCCACCTGAATGGGAGAAGGGGACAGCCAGCAGGGCTGCCTGTGTGAGGCACAATTTCTGTCTCTCCGGATGCCAGACATTGTCAGGTTGGGATAACACAGTAACACAGCCCAGACAGATACTGTAGAGAGGCCTCTGGTTTATGTCCCTATTTGCCACCAGAGGAAACAGAGGATAGAAACATTGTCACTGTTGTGCTAAAGGGAGGAAATGGGATATAAGAGATGTTTCCGGATCCTTCATGGTGTCTCTCTATGTGGCTCAGTGGGTCGTTTTTCCTAATTGTTGTTTTTGAGAGGGATGGAGGGAGCTCTGGGGGAGTGTTGACTCTGGCTAAACTCTGATGAGTGTGTGTGGTGGGGACAGGGAATAAAGATATACCCCAGTAAGGCTATGTCAGCACAACCAGGGAGTAGTCTGGGAGTGGGTCACTGATAGGCTGGCGGGCCTCAGACTGGGTGGGAATGGCGTTGAAAGTGAAGGTGGAGTGTGTCGTAAGAATTTCACAATGTGTGTGTTAAACGGCAGGCTAAATCAGACTGACTTAGATAAGAAGAGTTGGGGTTCGTCCCCTTTTAGTCCCTAAATCCTCTAATGGATTGGAAGACAAGGGCCTGATACAAAAAGGTTGTATTCATCCATACTGTAAAATAAAGTAGCGGACAGCAGAATACAGCTACCTCTATCCAGAGTTGTCAGAGTATCTGGGCTGTTATATTAGCAGAGCTCTGATGGATTCTCTGTAGACATTCACTCCCGGACCAGAAGACTGGTTATTAATAGACCACCTTGAACTCTCTCAATCATGTCAGAGAGAGGCAGGCAGAGAGAGGCAGGCAGGCAGAGAGAGGCAGGCAGGCAGAGAGAGGCAGGCAGGCAGAGAGAGGCAGGCCAGGCAGAGAGAGAGGCCAGGCAGGCAGAGAGGAGGCAGGCAGGCAGAGAGAGGCAGGCAGGCAGAGGCAGGCAGGCACGAGTGGCAGGCAGCAGTGGCAGGCAGAGTGGCAGGCAGAGTGGCAGGCAGAGAGTGAGAGGGAGATGGCAGGCAGAGAGTGAGAGGGGAGTGCAGGCAGAGAGTGAGAGGAGAGTGGCAGGCAGAGAGTGAGAGGCAGAGAGAGTGGAGGCAGAGAGGCAGAGAGCAGAGTGGCAGAGAGTGAGAGGCAGAGAGAGAGAGAGGCAGAGAGGCAGGCAGAAAATAGAGGGAAAGGTTTCTAGACCATGAGTTAAATCCTACAGCAGAACTCTGATAAACCCAAATGATAAAAAAGACAAAAAAAAACGATATACAGTACCAGTCAAAAGTTTGGACACACCTACTCATTCCAGGGTTTTTCTTTATTTAAAAAAATGTTCTACATTGTAGAATAATAGTGAAGACATCAAAACTATGAAATAACAATAATATGGAATCATGTAGTAACCAAACAAGTGTTAAACTGTTCCTAGGCMGTCATTGTAAATAAGAATTTGTTCTTAACTGACTTGCCCAGTTAAATAAAGGTTAAATAAATAAAATAAACAAATCAAAATATATTTTATATTTGAGATTCTTCAAAGTAGCCACCCTTTGCCTTGATGACAACTTTGCACAATCTTGGCATTCTCTCAACCAGCTTCATGAGGTAGTCACCTGGAATGCATTTCAATTAACAGGTGTGCCTTGATAAAGTTAATTTGTGGAATTTCTTTCCTTCTTGATGCTTTTGAGCCAATCAGTTGTGTTGTGACAAGATAAAGGTGGTATACAGAAGTTAGCCCTATTTGGTAAAATACCAAATCCATATTATGGAAAGAACAGCTCAAATAAAGAACCTTGAGGGTTTTGTGGTATATGACCAATATATACAGAAGTATGTGGACACCTCTTCAAATTAGTGGATTCGGCTATTTCAGCCACACCCGTTGCTGACAGGTGTATAAAATCGAGCACACAGCCATGCATTCTCAATAGACAAACATTGGCAGTAGAATGGCCTTACTGAAGAGCTCAGTGACTTTCAACATGACACCGTCATAGGATGCACCTTTCAAACAAGTCAGTTCGTCAARTTTCTGCCCTGCTAGAGCTGCCCCRTTCAACTGTAAGTGCTGTTAWTGTGAAKTGGAAACRTCTCGGAGCAACAACGGCTCAGCCAYGAAGTGACAGGCTACACAAGCTCACAGAACGGGACTGGTGAGTGCTGAAGCGCGTATCGCGTAAACATTGTCTGTCCTCGGTTGMAACACTCACTATTGAGTTCCAGTCTGCCTCTGGAAGCAACGTCAGCACAAGAACTGAAGCTTCATGAAATGGGTTTCCGTGGTCGAGCAGTCGCACACAATCCTAAGATAGATCACCATGTGGAATGCCAAGCGTCGGCTGGAGTGGTGTAAAGCTCACCGCCATTGGACTCTGGAGCAGTGGAAATGCATTCTCTGGAGTGATGAATCGTGCTTCACCATCTGGCAGTCCGACGGACGAACCTGCCCGAATGCATAGTGCCAATAGTAAAGTTTGGTGGAGGAGGAATAATGGTCTGGGGCTGTTTTTCATGGTTCGGGCAAGGCCCCTTAGTTCCAGTGAAGGGATATCTATAGGGATATGTATATCAATGACATTCTAGACGATTCTGTGCTTCTAACTTTGTGGCAACAGTTTGGGRAAGGCTCTTTCCGTTTCAGCATGACAATGCCCTCGTGGGATGAATTGGAATGTCAACTGTGAGCCATGCCTAATCGCCCAACATCAGGGCCCGACCTCACTAATGCTCTTGTGGCTGAATGGAAGCAAGTCCCCGCAGCAATGTTCCAACATGTAGTGGAAAGCCTTCCCAGAAGAGTGGAGACTGTTATAGCAGCAAAGAGGGGACCAACTCCATATAAATGACCATCATTTTGAAATTAGATGTTCAACGAGCAGGTGTCCACATACTTTTGGGCATGTAGTGTACCATGGCTACGGGCTGTTCTTATGCATGGCGCAACATGGAGTAGCCGTGCACCACAAACCCCCAAGGTGCGTTATTTCTATTATAAACTGGTTAGCAACGTAATTAGAGCAGTAAAGAAAAATAATGTTTTTTGTCATACCCATGGTATTCCACGGCTTTCAGCCAATCAGCATTCAGGTCTTGAACCACCCAGTTTATAATTTTATATAGAGTACAGATAGAGTACAGTTGTAATGTTGTTCTAACCAAATCCCATAAACAAGCGATCAAACACAATATTGGAATTGGTCATCGTATATATGCGACTGTGTCTCCATACAGTAAATGCCTTTGAAATGTGACATTCTCTGACCTGACCTCTAACTTCTGACCTTAATGTCTGCCCCCCTGTAGCGGACCCCCACGGGGACGGGGTGCAACTGATAGAGGAGAGCCCAACAGAGGCCCTGAAAGACCTGAAGGAACAGTTAGGCTACAGAGACTCCTCTTCGGCTCTCAGCAACCGCTTCCGCAGCTACATCAAGGCAAGGGCCTCTCTCTCTCTCTGTCGCTCTGTCTCTCTGTCTCACTCACTCACTGAAATACTTGGTTTAAAGTGACTTAGGCGAGCAACGTGCTGAATTCACCCATTTTGACATTTAGGGTTAACTCTGCCTTTAATAAMTGATATTTATGAGCTGAAGCCATTATGAGCTGCACTCTTAGAAAAAAGGGTTCCAAAAAGGTTATTTGGCTGTCCTCAAAGGATGGTTYCAGGTACAACTCTATTTGCTTCCATGTGGAACCCTCTGTGGTAAGGGTTCGAGATGGAACGCAAAAGAGTTCTACCTGGAACCAAAAAGGGTTCTTCAAATGTTCTCCTATGGGGACATCCGAAGAACCCTTTTAGGTTCTAGATAGCACCTTTTTCCCCAAGAGTGTAGCTGTCTCTCGGCTGACTCTGGAGCTGTTACTAAGCGAATAATGCACCCTGTTATACACTACAGTATGACGTCCATTAAGGCTGTCTGTATTGTGAAAGATTCATAGGGTAATGGCTGTGCTGTAAATAATGAAAGAGTTTGTGTTTTTAACAAAAGGAAAAGGGCAATTCCACGCCAGGGTAACCCATTCTCCCTCTTTTATTCTCTGTCTGTCTATCAATTCAATTTAATTCAAAGGGATTTATTGGTATGGGAARCATATGTTTACATTTGCCAAATGAAGTGAAATAGATAATAAACAAATGTTAAATAAACAATCAGAAATTAACAGTAAACATTACACTCCCAAAAGATCCAAAAGAATAAAGACATTTCAAATGTCATATTATGTCTATATACAGTGTTGTACTGATGTGTAGATAGTTAAAGTACAAAAGGGAAAATAATAAACATAAATATGGGTTGTATTTACAATGGTTTTCTTCACTGGTTTCCCTTTTCTTGTGGCAACAGGTCACAAATATTGCTGCTGTGATGGCACGCKGGTATTTCACCTAATACAGTAGATATGGGAGTTTATCAAAATTGGATTTGTTCTCAAATTCTTTGTAATCTGAGGGAAATATGTTTCTCTATGGTCATACATTTGGCAGGAGGTTAAGGAAGTGCAGCTCAGTTTCTACCTCAATTTGTGGGGAGTGTGCACATAGCCTGTCTTCTCTTGAGAACCAGGTCTGCCTACGGCGGCCTCTCTCAATAGCAAGACTAATTTCACTAAGTCTGTACATAGTCAAGGCGTTCCTTAGTTTTGGGTCAGTCACAGTGGTCAGGTATTCTGCCACTGTGTACTCTCTGTCACTGTGTACTCTCTGTTTAGGGCCAAATAGCATTCTAGTTTGCTCAGTTTTTAGGGTGAATTCTTTCCAATGTGTCAAGTAATTATCTTTTTGTTTTCTCATGATTTGGTTGGGTCTAAYTGTGTTGCTGTTCAGGGCTATGTGGAGTCTGTTTTTGTTTGTTAACAGAGCCCCAGGACCAGCTTGCTTAGGGGACTCTTCTCCAGGTTCATCTCTTTGTAGGTGATGGCTTTGTTATGGAAGGGTTGATAATTACTGGGTATTCTGCTCTACATGCATTATTTGGTGTTTTGCACAGAGGGTTTTTGTTACAGAGTTCTGCATTCACAGTCTCAGTTTGGTATTTGTCCCATTTTGGGAATTTTTGGTTGGTGAGTGGACCCCAGACCACCCATAAAGGGCAATGGGTTCTATAACTGATTCAAGTATTTTTAGCCAGATCCTAATTGGGATGTAAAAGTGTATGTCCCTTTTGATGGCGTAGAAGGCCCTTCTTGCCTTGTCTCAGATCGGTCACAGCTTGTGGAAGTTACCTGTGGTGTTTATGTTTAGGCCTATCCCTCTCTAGCTATCCCTGTCTCTCTTTCTCTCTCCCCCTCTCCCTCCCCTGCTGTCCCATGTGTGTGTGACAGTGAAAGGCAGGGTGGTATAACATCCAACCCCATGTGGAGTGTGTCAGCAGATCTTTAAGGGAGGGAGGGAGGAAGGAAGGGAGGCACACTGGCCTGCTTATACACTCTCACTCACTAGGAAAAATGTAAGTGAACCGCAGCCAATCGCTGGCTTGTTCTCTGGATCATGTGACTTGACTGCAGCTGGTGCTGATGTCGCGCACGCACGCGTGTGTGTAACTCGGTGTGTGTATGTGTGTGTTCCTGCTCGTGCAGGGACGGACGCCAGACTACGACGAGCCCCTCAGGATAGAGGAAGACACACACTGGGCCTCTGAACAGACGTGAGTATCCCTCCATCCATCTGTCTTTCATCTGTCGTTTTCCCCTCCCTCTCTCTGTCCACAGTAGTGGGTGTGTCTCTGTGTGTCAGTCTGTTTCTGTCCCCTCTATCAGTCTCTATCGCTCTCTGTGCTATACGATGTTTTTCCTCTTTATACTGTATGCTTCTATGGGCAGTACTCTTTGCCCATCTGTATTAAAGTTGATTGATGTACACTGTCAGCTCTTTACTGTTGGCTAGATTAGAAACGTCTTTGGTGACTTTTGAGAAGCTGTGCTCCTCCTAAGTTGTTCTTGGCTCTTCTATACTGTGGTTGTTGTTTTCTTAGGTGAAAGATAGAGACCCACACACTGTCGAACATGAGAATGTGGCCCAAAAAGAKGCTTGGGATTTAGAAATATGCTCTTTATTTAAACAAACTATCGCCATACTATTTTCTTGCCACAGCAAAGCTATGTGTGTTCTGCTACATATCACACCACGCATATTGTTTGTGCCTTTATCTATACCAGGGCGACATTAGGTTAGCATTACATTTTTTTTTTAATGCATGACGTATTCAAAAGCATTTTTTATTGATGAAACACAGTTCTGAATTGTAAACAAGATGACTCACTTCCTGTTCCTTTCCCGTAGGTCAAAGGTCACAGAAGGAACGCACATTGCCATGATCAACCAGCTGAAGGAGGCTGTGGACCTACTACAAGACCCTAACAGGTGGGCTCTATTACGATTCTGTTATAATGCTGGTTATTTCTGGTTATAATACTATTACACCTTTCTCACTTTTACTATCATGCTGGCCTATCATGCTGGCCTTATTTAATAATCATTGTTACCAGCATGTTCAGGATAATTTTCAAGGTGAAATTGGTCATTGCCATGATCATCTTAAGGATTGATATCGTCATAAGCAGATCTCTATATGAAGTAACATTGGAAAGTTGCATTGTAAACTTTGGAGTACTGTTATCCTTAATGAGTCAGAGGTTACATTTCTGACCTAAACAAGTACATCCCCAAACCCAACAGATGGCTCATTGTCATATTATGCAGAGAGAGGCAGTCAAAATCTCCCACACAGCCCAACACTAACTCTGCAGAATATATTATCCACCATGCATCATCTAACCATATTTCAGGTCAATGTTGTGAGGAATTGTGGGTGAAATGTCCCACTTGGCCATATCAGAATGTTGTCATTGTAGCTACCACGATGTATTTGTTTTTTGAGTCAGAGCCCACTCATTGTCACACACACTGTACCGCATGCTGCTCCGTCCTGCTCTGCAACATGTATATGTTAGCAATAATAAGGCATTTGGCTGTCTTACCTGGTTCTGTGAACATATAGTTCAGTACAGGGACTGGAATGACTCCAGGGCTGGCTCACTGGAGATAAAAGACACTCATTGGGCATTGAGCTGTGAGGATCTGTGTAGTTGTCTGACCTCCCTACTCTCTGTCTGCCTCTTTCTYTCTCACTCTTTCTACTCTCTGCTCTCAGAGTGAGTATGGAAACAGAGGACCTATCTGGAGTTCAGCTTTACCCTGTTGAGATGGTCATGGTGGAAGACTCTCTCAAGTAAGACTGTGTGTCTGTGTGTATGTGCGCGTTGCGTGCACACATGCATTATTTCTTACTCTCTCTCTGTCCCTCTCTCTCTCACTACAGTGGCCAAGATAGTGACGGCAGTGAAGAACAAACCACACCCAAGGTGAGACTCACATATTTGGTTTTACTGCATAATGTACACACCTTCAGTGCATTTGGAAAGTATTCAGAACCCTTGACTTTTTCCACATTTTGTTATGTTACATCCTTATTTTGAAATGGATTAAATCGTTTTTTCCCCCTCATCAATCTACACACAATACCCCATAATGACAAAACAAAAACAAGTTTTTAGAAATTTTTGCAAATGTAGTAAAAAATAAAAAACATAAATATCACATTTACATAGGTATTCAGACCTTTTACTCTGTACTTCRTTTAAGCACCTTTGGCAGCGATTACAATCTTGAGTCTTCTTGGGTATGACGTAACAAGCTTGGCACACCTGTATTTGGGGAGTTTCTCCCATTGCTCTCTGCAGATCCTGTCAAGCTCTGTCAGTTTGGATGGGGAGCGTCGCTGCACAGCTATTTTCAGGTCTCCCCAGAGATGTTAGATTGGATTCATGTCCGGACTCTGGCTGGGCCACTCAAGGACATTCAGAGACTTGTCTCGAAGCCACTCCTACGTTGTCTTGGCTGTGTGCTTAGGGTCATTGTCCTGTTGAAAGGTGAACCTTTGGCCCAGTCTGAGGTCCTGAGCGCTCTCAAGGATCTCTCTGTACTTTGCTCTGTTAATCTTTCTCTCGATCCTGACTAGTCTCCCAGTCCCTTCCKCTGAAAAACATCCCCACAGCATGATGCTGCCACCACCATGCTTCACCGTAGGGATGGTGCCAGGTTTCCTCCAGACGTGGCGCTTGGCCAAAGAGTTCAATCTTGGTTTCATCAGACCAGAGAATTTCTGGAGCTCTGTCAGAGAGACCATCGGGTTTTTGGTCAACTCCCTGACCAAGGCCCTTCTCCCCCAATTGCTCAGTTTGGCTGGGTGGCCAGCTCTAGGAAGAGTCTTGGTGGTTCCAAACTTCTTCCATTTAAGAATGATGGAGGCCCCTGTGTTTTTGGTGCAGACATTTTTTGGTACCCTTCCCCAGATCTGTGCCTCGACACAATCCTGTCTCGGAACTTTACGGACAATTCCTTCGACCTCATGGCTTGGTTTTTGCTCTGACATGCACTGTCAACTGTGGGACCTTTTATATAGAAAGGTGTGTGCCTTTCCAAATCCAGTCCATTTACCACAGGTGGACTCTAATGAAGTTGTAGAAACATCTCAAGGATGATCAATGGAAACTCAATTTTGAGTCTCATAGCAAAGTGTCTGAATACTTATGTAAATAAGGTATTTCTGTTTATTTTATTTTATTTGCAATAATTTCTTCTGTATTCACTTTGTCATTATGGGGTATTGTGTGTAGCTTGATGAGGATTCTTTAAAAAAAATCAATTTTAGAATAAGGCTGAAACTTAACAAAATGTGGAAAAAGTCAAGGGGCCTGAATACTTTCCGAATGCAATGTACGAGCACCCTTTGAGCACCTATAMTGCATGACCTCTGACTATGACCATTGTGTGAGTATGTGCCCCAAATGGGTGTGTCTGACGGTGTCAAACTAAAATATATCAGCATCTGTGTTACAGACTAAGACCCCTCTCCTGAGATSGTGTGTGTTTAGTCTCCCTCCCTGAGCAAGCAGCAATGCACTTCCTATTCCTGTCTGATGTAATATAGCTCTGCTGCTCATTGGTAGTTGGATATTCTTAAGATGACTTGTTTGTAGTATAACTTATTTGAGTTGTGGTGAATGTTGTTTTGGAGCTGTATTAGAGTGTAAGCTTGTCTCCTTTGTAGAGTATAATTCTTTCTGGAAGTAAAGATTGAATTGGTGTGGTAGATGTACAAATAAGTTCCACCGGTTGGTGTGTTCTRTCTAGTGGGACACTCCCGATGGAGGCTTTGAGTTCCAGAAGAAACGAGAGTTGATTCTAGAGAGGGCCAGGCTGGAGGCCCAGCTTGCATACCAACAATATGAGACACATATGTCCAACCAGGTAACCCTAGTAACAAGCCATGGGTGGCCACGCCCCCTCAGGCTTACCAGCCAATCCCTTCCTCTGACTCCCCTCATCTAGTGTCGGTGTGTGTGTGTGTGTGTGTGTTTGTGTGTGGTCACTTCATGCCCTTGACCACTGGTCCCAAGTCAGTTTTTGTGTGAAGTGTTACAGTTCCATAGAGGGCTACAGTAGGGGCAAGCTCATCCTAGATATGTGGTTAAGTGCATTAGAGGTTGAATCCGAACTCAAGATCCGTGCGTAATTGAGTTTCTGCAAAAATCTGCCATTGACTTCAATGCAAGATTGCGTGAACGTTTACTTGGATCTCAAGTTAGGATTCAGCACTATGTGACCAGTAGGTGTGTTTGCTGGTGTGACCTCTATCCTGTTACCTAGCTAGCCAACCCATTACCTATTAGACCTGTGTGTCGGTCTGCTGTTTTGCATATCTGTAACTTTGATCGTACCTTTGTTTACGCTTCTAGAGGTACAGTAGATGAAGGGAATTATTTGAAGTAGGTGCTTGTATGTGTTGTGTTGATGTTTTTGTTGTGTCTGTGTGAGATTTTGTTTTGTGATGTGTGTAGCATGTTTCTATAGTTTGCAGTATGTGAAGTTGACMAATAGTTTACAACAAACACCCCGACCCAGTCTGGGTCAATACCATTGAAGCTGTGGCACAGATACAGTCTCCGGCTAATGATTGGTCCTGAGCTTCAGAGCAAGACAGGGATTGGCTCACACTTTATAGGCCTAACCAAATGCTTTTGAACTTTAAAAGTTGGTTTAATTCCTCTAAAAATCTCTAGCCGGAGGGTTGAAAACCCTATAGTRGAAACACACCAGGACCAAGGAAGAAGGAACAACAGCATAGCACATAACAAGGAGAAGACATTAGCTGTGTTTGAATACTCATACTAACCATACTACTTGTGAYGTAAATTGAGTATGTAGTATGCTTATTGGTCATATTATGGATATAGTTAGTATGCCAAAAGTTCCCAAAATACGACTTGTACAAGCAGTGGACACTATTTCTGTGCTTTTAGGGCCCATAATGCAATTATTCAGAAAATGGGCGTGGCTTCATAACTTTTCAGATTTGAAGAAAATGGCGGAAAATATGCAGCCGAAGTCTAACGAGCTGATACAAATTCATTGCTTTAACTAATAATGACAAATGTTAAGAAAATGTTAAGCAATGAAATAAAGTAATGACTTTTAAAATAAGTTGCGTTACACGTTATTTTGGCTGACAATTTGTTAGCTACGTTAGCCTTACGAACCACATAGCATATCATTACAGCAGTTGCTTGTATGTACCGGTATGTTAGTTAACTACCTAATGTTAGTTGGCTACTAATACATCAAACTTGCCAGTATATGGACTATATGCTATCTAACTAACTGCCCAACGTTTATTGACTTGATTATTCATGTAATTCTTAGCTTAGCTAAGTGGTAGAGTTGTTGTGCGTTCTCAATGGACATTGTTAATGAAGTCGTAAGATGTCTAGCTAGTCATTTGTTATGCTAACAAGCTAGCAAGATGTTGCATAGCAAYARCATCAACTTCYRGTWGACAGRCGAAGCGCTAGTACRCTCAACTGAAAGGATACCGTTTGTTTACAGTATACTAAAATTAACTTATAGTATATTGTATATGCTCATTAAGTTTGTAGWATACAGTATGTTAGGGTGGCAGGTAGCCTAGTGGTTAGAGCGTTGGACTAGTAACTGAAAGGTTGCAAGATTGAATCCCCGAGCTGACAAGGTAAAAATCTGTCGTTCTGCCCCTGAACAACGCACTTAACCCACTGTTCCTAGGCCGTYRTTGAAAATAAGAATTTGTTCTTAACTGACTTGCCTAGTTAAATAAAGGTACAAATAATAATAATATGTTAGTATGGGTATTCGAACACAGCTATTGTCTGGCAATTCTTTCAAAATCTTCAACAATGCTCTAGCGTTGTCACACACACACACACACACACAGAGAGACAAGGCTCACTATTGGGGACAGGACACACATCCAACACTGACCACTTGAAGAGAGCACTGTTACCACATAGCAACACCATATCCAATACCAGCTACATGGCCATAGAAACAGTGACCTCAGCACAATCAAGCTAGAGGACAACTGGCCATACCAGTCAATCTGGGTGAAAATGGGACAGGGTGAGTTATGATCTAGTTAAGCCATCTCAGAGGTCATCTGTAGTGTTATATAGTCATAGTATAGGACGCCAAGCACCAATCTAAATCCTGCACACACATGTTCGTCATACACACATACACAGTGCACACACAGAGCTCACACACATACCACCAGCTGTCTTGTCCCCAATTCCCCCAGTAGACCTGGATAATGTGTGTGTTGTTTAAGTGTACTCTCAGGAGAAAAGGGTCCCTAACCTTTATGTGTGTACTCCCTTTGACTCTCTACCAGGGAGAAGACAGAATTCCAGGCAGCGGTCCCACGTTTACCACTCCTCCCACCCCTCCCTTCGGGTTGAAGCCCCGCTCGGGTGAGTGCAGGCTGGGCATGGCACACTATAGGGGTGGGTGATGGCGGGTACCCCTCTATAGTCTCCATAATCAATACATTACACACATCTCAGTCAGATAGGTGCACAATACCTCCGACTGTCTACACAGACTACAGTCCCTGATAGAGTCCTTTCATGCGTCCATCCTTTCTCTCCAAAATGAAGACATGGACGCCCTCAATCCCCTCCGCTCTGCTTCTCCCCCAAACCCCAAATCCTTCCACACCCCGATACAACTTTTATTGGGTTATACCATTATCCCAAAGTAAAAAAGACCTGGGTTCAGTTCCTACAATAGTCAAGAGTCAATCCCCCCCCCAAAAGTCACAACCCCCCCCCAAAAGTCACAACTTCTAATGAGGCACATACTATCTCATTAACACCCTCTGTCCCCAAAAGCAGCAGCAGCAGCAGTTGGGTCATGCTGTAGAGGCTACCGACCCAGTCCTGACTAACATGCAATGCTCCCACAATGTTTCTGTAATGCTGTGTGAACATGGCCCAGAGAGAAAGTGATGTGTGTTTGCTGAGAATACGTGGGTGTGAGTACTCTGCACCCAATCCCAAAGAGTGGCTATGGAGGAAGAGGATACAAACACACATACAGTCTCTTCCTTCTTTGAGTTAAATAACTGACGGACTGGTTAGCTACATCCTATGGAATAGGGCCGGTCCACAGACTCTGGGTTGAGAAAAACAATGTCTCTACAATCCTTTCCGAATCCTGTCTGGTACTCCTCATGGTCAGATGGCTTTGGGTGCAGGTTCACTGAAATGACTCTAGCGTCTGATGTTCACTGCTTGTAGAAATAGAGTTAGCATCCATCCAGCTAGTTACTACGTACATTACGTTACTACTGTAGTGTGTGAAATGTAGCTTTACCTGCTAACATTAACAGCATGTCATGAAATCTGTATTGTGAAACGGCACTAATATTGATTTATTTTTTATCTTTGTTTTGTGTTTTTTTTTCTTCTCTCATTTCATTTGTTTCTTCCTTTCCTCCCCCTCACCTTCACTCCCTTTCTATCTTTCTACCAACTGCTGCATGACCTCTCACACCAATTCTCACTCCAATCACATCCCTTTATCTAACCCAATCTGCCTTTGCATGCGATTATCAACTGCCGCTGCCTGTTTCGTTCCCTTCTCTTTTAAAATTCAAACCAATTTTTKGGGAACTTTTTCTGGTGTCTCGTGTTTTTGGGGTGTGGTCTTGGAATGGACCTGTCTTGTTCTACTTGGCCCCTCCCCCCTGCACCACACCCCTCCCCCTCTACCTCTAGCCCCTGCCTCACTGCCCTGCTTGCCCCAGCCCTGTCTCCGCCCCCTCCTCACACAGGCCCTGTCCGTCGATAAAGACACTCCCCCTAGACCAGGCGATGGAGTCATGCACAGCAGTGGTAGGTCATTCCTTTCGACTATTCGGCCAATCGGAGGCCTCGAAAACAAAACAACTCGACAGAGTCTCAGATGTTTGCAAACAATGTGCATTTGTGTGACTCAAATTTCTCTCCCTCTTTCTCTCACTGTTTCCTTTTTTTATTTTTCCACCTTTTTTTCCTCTCTCTCTTTCTATCTATCACGCACTCGCTGTGATCTTTCTTCTCTAATCTGTCTATACCTCGTTCCAAGCTATGGGGGTGTGTGTGATGAAAGTGTGCAGTGTACTTTTGCGGTCACATCTGTGCCTTGGACCACATGTTTGGGTTGTTTCGATGACTCCGCTCCCTGACTGTGTTTTACACCATGCCCAAACCGGATGCGTGCGATCGTGCGCAAATTGATTTTGTCCCCCGACACCAAACGCGATTATGACATGCAGGTTGAAATATCAAAACAAACTGAAGCAGTTATATTAATTTGGGGACAGGTCGAAAAGCAGTTGCTAGCTAATTTGTCCTGGGATATAAACATTGAGTTGTTATTTTACCTGAAATCACAAAGTCCTCTACTCTGAAAATTAATCCACGCATAAAACGGTCAACCAAATCATTTCTAGTCATCTCACCTCCTTCCAGTCTTCTTTTTCTTCTTTGGACTTTATATCGCGATTGGCAACTAACTTTCATAATAAGGTGCATTACCACAGCCGACCTCAGTTCATCTTTCAATCACCCACGTGGGTATATGTTCCTAAAAACCAATGAGAAGATGGCAGGTGGGTATATGCTTCTAAAAACCAATGAGGAGATGGGAGAGGCAGGACTTGCAACGTGTTCTGCGACACAAATAGAATCAACATCTATTTTAGCGCCTGGCAATGCAGACGCTCGTTGGCGYGAGCGAGCAGTGTGGGTACAATGATAGAATAACATGTATTTGTAAATTTATTTTGCAATGCTCACACACGCGATACGACTGGTGTGGTCAGCATGTTAGGCTTCGGCAAAATACCGTTTGTACCGTATACCGGGGTATAGTGAAATACCAACGATATGATTTTGAATACCGTTAAAACAGCAGCAGCTCGCGGGGGTGCGTGCTACACCACTGCTTATAACTACTATAAGTTATTTATAAATATAACAAATCTAACACAAATGATATCCAGCTCTGCATTTGGTTTGCTAACTTGCTATCTAAGTGGCTAGATGTCATGACCATCTGATCAACCAAGCTTCTTGGTTACAGCAGAGACATTCAATCCCCTACTGGATCAAGATCCCTGTTGCCTAAATTGTTTTGTGCATCCACATTTTTTTGTTTGTCATTGCGCCCCTTGTGTGCACTTCCGGCAATACTGTATACCCCGGTATGATACAGAAACGGTATGACAGTATGAAAATCTAGATACCACCCAACCCTAGTGTGGGGGGGGGGGGAGAAACTCTGCCACTCATGTGGAGGGTGAGGGCACACTCCTACAATTATGGGCTGATTTTCTTAATTTTAGGCTCAAAAGAAGAGCATCGTCCTCTTATATCTGGTAGACTAGCTGGAGAGAAGGGGAGGAAGAGAGTAGATTTAGATCCCTGATGTCCTGTAGCCCATCCCAGYCTTGTGCAGGTCTACAATTTTACCCCTGATGTCCTTACACAGCTCTCTGGTCTTGGCCATTGTGGAGAGGTTGGAGTCTGTTTGATTGAGTGTGTGGATAGGTGTCTTTTATACAGGTAACGAGTTCAAACAGGTGCAGTTAATACAGGTAATGAGTGGAGAACAGGAGGGCTTCTTAAAGAAAAACTAACAGGTCTGTGAGAGCCGGAATTCTCTTACTGGTTGGTAGGTGATCAAATACTTATGTCATGCAATAAAATGCAAATTAATTACTTAAAAATCATACAATGTGATTTTCTGGATTTTTGTTTTAGATTCCGTCTCTCACAGTTGAAGTGTACCTATGATAAAATTACAGACCTCTACATGCTTTGTAAGTAGGAAAACCTGCAAAATCGGCAGTGTATCAAATACTTGTTCTCCCCACTGTATATGTACATATCTACCTCAATTCCCTCGTACCCCTGCACATCGACTCGGTACTGGTRCCCCATGTACAGTATATAGCCAAGTTATCACTACTCATTGTGTAGTTATTCCTCGTGTATTTATATGTTTTTTCTCTCTGCATTGTTGGGAAGCATTTTACTGTTAGTCTACACCTGTTGTTTACGAAGCATGTGACAAATACGATTTGATTTGACATACAGCTTCATACTGGTCTATCATCTGTTGCTCTACTCCGGCTTCCCTTCTATAGCACAGGGTATTTATGTTTTTATATTTGAACTGTTAGATAATGGTCTCACTGGGGATATCCCTCTTCCATCAGGAGGAAAACGGAAGCTGCCAGCAGCCATTTCCCCCCCAGGGCGACTCATGTTACAGGATTGTTTAACATGTTCTAAGGGTGCGTTTTTATGACATCAGCATGGAGTCAAAGTCAACATGAGCATTTTATTACTCTCCCGTTGCTAATGATAACAATTTTATTTATATATCACTTTTCATTTACTACCATTTTCAAAGGGTTTTACAATGCATGTGTAAGAGTAAACCGCCAATAGCAGGGTAAAAGACCAATCGGTATTATAATAACATAGACATGACGAAAGAATGACCCGAAGAAAGAAAATAAAAATGTTCAAAGGAGCAGTAATGTTGAAAAGGAATGTTGGACAATCTGTCATATGGAATATCCTAGTAGTGAGAACAGTGTTGATAGCTGCATATTTGTTTTCAATAAAGAGCCAATCATAGCCACGCACCAATAAACAGGTCAGGCCTCAGGGAGGTGACATCACCAGTAACCAATAGGAGTTTAGATCACGAGTGTCTGACCTCATTAACAGCCAATCAGGTCCCAGAACCCGAGCTAAGGGCACCATTCCAAATCAAAGTGTGTCTARGGTCACACCACCAGCAGTAGTTGTTGGTAACACGGTTAGCCTGTTTGTGTGTGGATGTCTGAGGGCAGAACTACGACGCAGAATGACTGTACTGATACTGATGACCGTGTGGTGTAGTAGCTGTTATTGACCTTTGACTTCATAAACAACACCAGCTGCCAAGAGACTTTACTATCCTCTGAGTGGGTGATGTCACACAGTAACAGCATTGACTGACTAGAAAGGAACCAGGATTGGAATCTTCCTCTGTGATACAGGATTTCCTTTTGGGGTAGAACACCACTGGGTGGCCATTAGACAGTGTTAAACTGGGTTTGTTGTTGAAAGCAAGAAACACATAGAGATGTAATCCTCTATCTTTCTCTCTCTTGTCTCTCTTGCTCTTTCTCTGACCCCATCACCAACCAGTGTGTGCCCTCAGAGGCTCTATCAATGTGTATAACACTGGAACAAATAAACGCCCTGCCATTACATACACAGTAACCTATTTTAGAGGAGATGCTATCTATTGCTCTGGAAGGCTGGGAGGGAGAATAGTTTCACTGGAGAGAGGGGGATGGAGAGAAAGCATCTCTACTCCACTGAAGCTAAATGGACCTTGGGAGAGTTAGCTTTGCCCCTGAGAGCTTGGTGGAGGAATGCTGCCCTGCACTCAACCCTCCACCTGACCCCTTTTACCCTCTCTTTTACCCTCACCCCTTTACCCTCTCCCCCTGACCCTTGCCTCCTCCTTCTCCAGCTGGGCTTTGTGGCCAGGGGTCTTCCTTGGCAGTGCCCAGCCTGGCTTGGTACAGGGCAGGCCAGGGTCCAACATGCCAGTCTAGCCTTCTGGAAGAGAAGACAGGGGAAATGTCAACAAGCATGCCCCAGAGCTTTGTTGCACTGCCAAGACACAGTCAAGACCTGACAGGACATCTATTACACACATCTCTCTTTTTCATATTCCTTTCTCTAACAGTAATGGAGTGAGTTGTTTTTATACTGGAGCCAGAGAGGGGTAGGACCAATGTTCTAACTTCCTGTTTTCTGACTATTGCCTTTGTTTACTGAAACACATTTGTTTACACAAGGAAGTTCACCTTGGATTACATTTTCCTCTCTATTCTCTCTCTCCCTCTCCCTCTCTGAGCCAATGCAGTCCTGTCAGCAGGATGAGGAATGTTCTCAGTCTCCAGAATGTATTTCATTTGTCAGAACACTTTATGGCTGAATGTTGACCCTGTTCAACTGAAAGGCTACATCCTAAATCTCCTAGAGAGAGAGAGAKAAATAAATAAAAGAGGAGGGACATAGAGAGAAATGTAGACACAGAGGGAGAGAAACAGAGAGGATGAAAACAAAATGTAGACAGAGCGGACAGCAGACGCAGGGAAAGGAGAGGGAACTGGAATGTGATAACAATAGGGGTGTGAGGTGAATTCAGACTCCTAGACTGCCCAGTCTGCCTGGGTATGAATGGTGTACACAGTATGCAGTAAATGGTGACCGGGTCACAGCTTCTGCCTGTTTTGATTTAGTATCCATGGCACCACAAGTTATTTAGACTGGACTGAGCAGGGCTGAACTGTGCCAGTTTACTGAGAGAAATACATGCTGAGGCTGGCTGGCTCACTGACATTAACTTCTTTGAGACGATGTCAAAAAGCGCTTTATAACTGCAGTCCATTATCATTATTTTTTATGAAGGACCAGCTACAGAGACTGTATACGTTTTTAACTTTATGACTGTCCTCTCCATGACTACACTGTCTGGACCAATGACAGGGTCTTGCTGTGTCATCGCTTTGGGACCAATTTGTTTGGTGAAGAAATATCCGGAAGCGTTGTTTGGTGCTAAAACTGTCCAGATGGTCTGCTTGCCTGAGCATGAGAGGGAAGGAGAGAGAAAGAGGGAGATGTCGCCCTGTAGGATACATTCATGCTGTGCCCTTCCAGAATGTTCTGAGAGTCTGTGCTGTGTCCTTCCAGAATGTTCTGAGAGTCTGTGCTGTGTCCTTCCAGAATGTTCTGAGAGTCTGTGCTGTGTCCATCCAGAATATTCTGAGAGTCTGTGCTGTGTCCTTCCAGAATGTTCTGAGAGTCTGTGCTGTGCCTGTGTGTGAGCCCAGAGTGTTAAGTTCTGAAATGAGCTAAGAGGAGGCAGTGGCTCCTTTTCTACGCTTTCCCAATCTCTCCCTCTTTCTCTCTCTGCTGTTCATTCACTCCCTTTAGGATGCCCAGGAGACCCCACACCACTCAGGATTAGCCTCCGATTACAACAAAATGCACAACTATAAAATCAAACTATTTGTCACATGCGCCGAATACAACAGACTGTGAAATGCTTACTTACGAGCCCTTAACCAACAAGCAGTTCAAGAAATAGAGTTAAGAAAATATTTTCGAAAATAACATTAAAAATAAAATAAAAGTAGCACAATAAAATAACAATAACAAGGCTATATACAGGGGGTACCGAGTCATTGTTCTGGGTTACAGGTTAGTCGAGGTAATTTGTACATGTAGGTAGGGGTAAAGTGACTAGGCATAGATAATAAACAGCGAGTAGCAGCAGTGTAAACACAAAGGGGGTCAATGTAAATAGTCCGGGTGGCCATTTGATTAATTGTTCAGCAGTCTTATGACTTGAGGGTAGAAGCCTTTTCGACCTAGACTTGGCGCTCCGATACCGCTTGCCGTGCGGTAGCAGAGTGAACAGTCTATGACTTGGGTGACTGGATTCTTTGACCATTTTTTGGGCCTTCCTCTGACACCGCCTAGTTATAGTTCCTAGATGGCAGGTAGCTTGGCCCCTGTGATGTACTGGGCCGTACGCACTACCCTCTGTAGCGCCTTACGGTCGGATGCCGAGCAGTTGCCATACCAGCCGGTGATGCAACCGGTCAGGATGCTCTCGATGGTGCAGCTGTATAACTTTTTGAGAATCTGGGGACCCATACCAAATCTTTTCAGTCTCCTGATGGGGAAAAGGTGTTGCCGTGCCCTCTTCATGCCTGTCTTTGTGTGTTTGGACCATTTTTTATTTATTCATTTTTATACCCTTTTTCTCCCCAATTTTCGTGATATCCAAATAGTAGTTACATTCTTGTCCCATCGCTGCAACTCCCGTACGGACTCGGGAGAGGCAAAGGTCGAGAGCCATGCATCCTCTGAAACACGACCCTGCCAAGCCGCACTGCTTCTTGACAGATTGCTCGCTTAACCCGGAAGCCAGCCGCACCATTGTGTCAGAGGAAACACCGTACAACTGGCGACCATGTCAGCATGCATCAAATAAAATGTTATTAGTCACATGCGCCGAATACAACAGGTGTAGTAGACCTTACCGTGAAATGCTTACTTACGAGCCCCAACCAACAGTGCAGTTTCAAAAAATACAGATAAGAATAAGAGATAAAAGTAACAAGTAATTAAAGAGCAGCAGTGAAATAACAATAGCGAGACTATATACAGGGGGGTACCGATACAGAGTCAATGTGCGGGGGCACCGGTTATTTGAGGTAGTATGTACATGTAGGTAGAGTTATTAAAGTGACTATGCATAGATGACAATAGAGAGTAGCAGTGGTATAAAGAGGGGGTGGGGGGGGGGGCACTGCAGATAGTCTGGGTAGCCATTTGACTAGTTGTTCAGGAGTCTTATGACTTGAAGGTAGAAGCTGTTTAGAAGCCTCTTGGATCTAGACTTGGCGCTCCGGTACCGCTTGCCGTGCGGTAGCAGAGAGAACAGTCTATGACTAGGGTGGCTGGAGTCTTTGACAATTTTTAGGACCTTCCTCTGACATTGCCTGGTATAGATTTCCTAGATGGCTGGAAGCTTGGCCCCAGTGATGTACTGGGCCATTCGCACTACCCTCTGCCTTGCAGTCGGAGGCCGAGCATTTGCCATACCAGGCAGTGATGCAACCAGTAAGGATGCTCTCGATGGTGCAGCTGTAGAACCTTTTGAGGATCTGAGGACCCATGCCAAATCTTTTCAGTCTCCTGAGGGGGAATAGGTTTTGTCATGCCCTCTTCACGACTGTCTTGGTGTGCTTGGACCATGTTAGTTTGTTGGTGATGTGGACACCAAGGAACTTGAAGCTCTCAACCTGCTCCACTGCAGCCCCGTCGATGAGAATGGGGGCGTGCTTGGTCCTCTTTTTCCTGTAGTCCAAGATCAGCTCTTTTTGTCTTGCTCACGTTGAGGGAGAGGTTGTTGTCTTGGCACCACACTGCCAGATCTCTGACCTCCTCCCTATAGGCTGTCTCATCATGGATGGTGATCAGGCCTATCACTGTTGTGTTGTCAGCAAACTTAATGATGGTGTTGGAGTCGTGGGTGAACAGGGAGTACAGATGGGGACTGAGCATGCACCCCCGAGGGGTCCGCATCATGGGCGCTCGCATGTGTGTCAGGGTTGTTCTCAATTCAGAATTTAATTGAGTATGCCTCATACATTTTTATTATTATTTTATTTATTTATTTAACCTTAATTTAACCAGGTAAGCTAGTTTAGAACAAGTTCTCATTTACAACTGCGACCTGGCCAAAATAAAGCAAAGCAGTGCGACACTAACAACAACACAGAGTTACACATGGAATAAACAAGCGTACAGTCAATAACACAATAGGGGGGGAAAAGTATACAAACAGTGTGTGCAAATGGCAATAAATAGGCCATAGTAGCGAAGTAATTACAATTTAGCAAATTAACACTGGAGTGACAGGTGAGCAGTTGGTGATGTGCAAGTAGAAATACTGGTGTGCAAAAGAGCAGAAACGTAAATAAAAACAATATGGGGATGAGGTAGGTAGATTGGGTGGGCTATTTACAGATGGGCTATGTACAGCTGCAGCGATCGGTTAGCTGCTCAGATAGCTGATGTTTAAAGTTAGTGAGGGAAATATGTCTCCAGCTTCAGCTATTTTTGCAATTCGTTCCAGTCATTGGCACCAGAGAACTGGAAGGAAAGGCGGCCAAAGCAGGTGTTGGCTTTGGGGATGACCAGTGAGATGTACCTGCTGGAGCGCGTGCTACGGGTGGGTGTTGTTATCGTGACCAGTGAGCTGAGATAACGCGGAGCTTTACCTAGCATAGACTTATAGATGACCTGGAGCCAGTGGGTCTGGCGACGAATATGTAGCGAGGGCCAGCTGACTAGAGCATACAGGTCGCAGGGGTGGGTGGTATAAGGGGCTTGGCACGGATGGCACTGTGATAGACTGAATTCAGTTYGCTGAGTAGAGTATTGGAAGCTATTTTGTAAATGACATCGCCGAAGTCGAGTATCGGTAGAATAGTCAGTTTTACGAGGGTATGTTTGGAGGCGTGAGTGAAGGAGGCTTTGTTGCGAAATAGGAAGCCGATTCTAGATTTAATTTTGGATTGGAGATGTTTAATATTAGTCTGGAAGGAGAGTTTGCAGTCTAGCCAGACACCTAGGTAAATTCAATTCTTGAATTTGAACTGAGGTAGTAAACAGGATACAGAATTGCAAATTTGAATTAAAGGAAATGTTATTGTATTCAGGGAAATTCTACTACCTCTTCTATTCTATATTAGGTGTAGTCTATGTACACCCGAGTGGCGCAGYTGTCTAAGGCACTGCATCTCAGTGCTAGATGCGTCACTACAGATCCTGGTTCGATTCCAGGCTGTATCACAACCGGCCATGATTGGGAGTCCCATAGGGCGCCGCACAATTGGCCCAGCATCGTTAAGGTTTGGCCGGAGTAGGCCGTCATTGTAAATATCAATTTGTTCTTAAATGACTTGCCTAGTTAAAGAAATATACACTGAGCACCCCCTTTTGCCCTCAGAACAGCCTCAATTTGTCGGGGCATGGACTCTACAAGGTGTCAAAACCGTTCCTCAGGGATGCTGGCCTATGTTGACTTCAATGATCCCCACAGTTATGTCAAGTTGGCTGGATGTCCTTTGGGTTGTGGACCATTCTTCATACACATGGGAAACTGTTGAGCATGAAAAACCCAGCAGTGTTTCGGTTCTTGACAAACCAGCGTCTCAGTTGTCTGAAGGCTTAAAAGTCCTTCTTTAACCTGTCTCATCCCCTTCATCTACAGTGATTGAAGGGGATTTAACAAGTGACATCAATAATGTGTCGTAGCTTTCACCTGGATTCACCTGGTCAGTTTGTCATGGACAGAGCAGGTGTTCTTAATGTTTTGTACATCTTTTACATAAAACATGTCATTATATTGAATTGCACTGAATTACATTCTACTTCCTGTTACTCAATTTCGCATTGATTCAATTCGATTTTCAACTCATCAGTTGAATGGAGTCAATTCCCAGATTCAGAATTGAGCACAATCCTGGTGTGTGTGGTGCGTGAGTTGTTGATGGGGTAGTCAATGAATGCCAGGCAGTCTCTGTTTCTCCATCTGTGTAAAAGTGACTGACAGCCTGTCAGTATGGGCCTCTAAGGACCAAACATTATCAGAGAGAGGAGGGAAGGAAAGACAGGGAGAAAGGGGGAGGAGCTTATCATATCCTAATTAATTAACTCCGGTGTTTTATCACCACGTGACCAGCTTTAAGATGAGTGACCAGCTTTAAGATGAGTCCCTGATGTCATAAACCGTTATTGTTATTGTCAGGGTCAGGAGCAGCCCAGCCACAGTGAAGGAGGGTTGAGTTAAATCATTCCCGCATGCTATATTGTGACTGGCTGTATCTACGAACCCCCTCGTCTGGCCAATGTTGTGCTGGCCTAGTATGAGACCTCTGTGTGTTTACAATAATTGACATATCTGTGCTTCCTCTCTACATGGTCACGTCTCATTTTGTTATTGAATGTTCCCCTCCCTAACCACATTCACACCCTCTATAATAGTCAACATCCTGTTCTCTCTATGGCGATGGAGGAGTGATCGCCCCTCTCTACTCTATATCAGCCAGTCATGCTTCTGGATGAGGCCTGTGTGTGTGTTTATCTCTAACTTCCTACTGGGATAGCCCCTCAAGGAGCCATTGCCCCTGTAAGAGACGGTCAGATAGGGCCAACGTTATTAAAGTCTAGTGTGAATACTGTAGAAATGCATTCTCCTTTCCTTTTCCCCAAGCGTGGGTTGAAGTGTCCAGTGACTCTTGGGCTCCCCCATGTGGTGTGACTTTGTACCACAAGGCAGAGCTACAAGGGAGATTTATGACTAGAATATAGGCCACAGACTTAGTAAATGATTCACTCCTATGTTGTAGAACGATGGCTGTAACATGTGATCAGAGGCCAAGCCTGTTTCTCTCTTACACACACACACTCCTCTGAATACATTTCCTCCTCCCACACTTAAAAAAAAATGCTTAATTTCCTCTAATGCGTTTTCTTTGTTATATGTATGCTTACCAGTTAAAAAAGTGGTTTGATGAATATATTACAATCAGAGAAGACTTCTGAGTACAATAACACAAAACAAATAAATATGCTTAATTGTCAAGCCTCTTCAAATCTCCTGTCAGTTGCTGTGGGTCCTGGAGGGGTCATGCTATCTGTTGGTATGCAGGATTGACTAAGTGGGACGTCTTWAGGAAAACCAATTTTCCACATTCAATCTTCCTGCAGATGACTGCTTTCATGACAATGAAGGCAGCCCAGAGCCCAGCACTGTAGATTGCATCTGGATATGAATAAGTGGTTATGCAAGCATGCAGTAACAGTAGCTACATATACATACAAAGTGTGATTTCGGTGTCAGTGAATATTGCAGTATGCATTTACACTACATGACCAAAAGTATGTGGACACCTGCTCGTCTCATTCCAAAATCATGTGCATTAATATGGAGTTGGTTCCCACTTTGCCGCTATAACAGCCTCCACTCTTCTGGGAAGGCTTTCCACTARATTCTGGAGCATTGCTGCGGGGACAGGCTTCCAATTCAGCCCCAAGAGCATTAGTGAGGTCAGGCACTGATGTTGGGTGATTAAGCATGGCTCGCAGTCAGCTTTCCAATTCATCCCAAAGGTGTTCAATGGGGTTGAGGTGCAGGCCAGTCAAGTTTTTCCACACCGATCTCAACAAACCATTTCTTTATGGACCTCGCTTTGTGCACAGGAACATTGTCCTGCTGAAACAGGAAAGGGCCTTCCCCAAACTGTTGCCACAAGTTGGAAGCACATAATCGTCTAGGATGTCATTTTATGCTGTAGCTTTAAGATTTCCCTTCACTGGAACTAAGGGACCTAGCCCGAACCATGAAAAACAGCCCCAGACCATTATTCCTCCTCCACCAAACTTTACAGTTGGCACTATGTATTCGGGCAGGTACCGTTCTCCTGGCATCCGCCAAACCCAGATTCATCCGTCGGACTGCCAGATGGTGAAGCGTAATTCATCACCCCAGAAAACGTGCTTCCACTGCTCCAGAGTCCAACGGCGGCGAGCTTTACACCACTCAAGCTGAAGCTAGGCATTGCGCATGGTGATCTTAGGCTTGTGTGCTGCTGCTCGGCCATGGAAACCCATTTCATGAAGCTCCCGACGAACAGTTCTGGTGCTGACGTTGCTTCCAGATGCAGTTTGGTACTCGGTAGTGAGTGTTGCAGCCGAGGACAGACAATTTGTACGTGYTTCAGCACTCGGCGGTCCCCTTCTGTGAGCTTGTGTGGCCAACCACTTCGCAGCTGAGCCGTTGTTGCTTCAGTAAGGCCATTCTACTGCCAATGTTTGTCTTGGCTGTGTGCTTGATTTTATACACCTGTCAACAACGGGTTTGGCTGAAATAGCCGAATCCACTCATTTGAAGGGGTGTCCACATACTTTTGTATATACAGTATAGTGTATTTAGGCTACAGTATGTGTGCTTTTATGGGTGTGAAATGCATGCTGGCATGTGTGTGTGAATGGGTCTGAATGTATGTGTACAGTACAGTATGTGTAAGTGTTAGTTGCTGAGCACCCTGTCTAACGGCTGACCTGTTGTTCTCTCCTCCGGCCTGTTGGGGGTAGTGTTCCTGAGGACCCATAAGAGTCTGGAGTCTGTGGATCCTCAGTTCACCATGAGGAGGAAGATGGAACAGCTGAGAGAAGAGCTGGAGCTGATGGAACAGCTCAGAGAGGTGAGAGCTTCTCTGTCAATTTCTTTCTCTCCCTCACTCTCGTCTGGAAGTCAACTCCCCATCCAGCAGCATTATGTCCTCAGTTTGTGCATGTGTGTATGTTTTGACCCCTCTTACCCCTCCTGTCTCCCCTCAGAGTATAGAGAGCAGACTGAAGGTGGCTCTTCCTGAAGACCTCGGCTCCTCCCTCATGGACGGGGTGGTGCTCTGCCATCTGGCCAATCACATTCGCCCACGCTCCGTGGCCAGCATCCATGTGCCCTCGTCCGCTGTGGTACGTCTGGGGGTCAATGAGGGGTTGACAAGGGATAAGTAGGAATGGGTGATTCTTTGTGTTATAGACAGTTATAGTCTGTGTTGAGCTATGTGTTCTATGTGTGACCCCATAGCCCAAACTCAGCATGGCCAAGTGTCGGAGGAACGTGGAGAACTTCCTGGATGCCTGTAGGAAGATGGGCGTTCCCGAGGTAAGGCACTCCTGTCTGTTAGATAGTGGCACCTCATTGATCCTGAATCAGCCACTCTATTTCAGATTCACCTGTTAGAGTTGGGATTTGACTGAAGGAAACTGATCCTTGATCTGTTAAGTTTGAATAAATGCTACAGTGCATCATTGGGGTTGGAATCTAGTTGTGGGTGGGCTGATTAGGGATCAGTGAAGCAAACAGCCTGTAGAGGACACAGATACTATGCACACTAGAATGGAGCGTCAGAAAGGGCTTGTGCTGGGATGAAACTAGACCATTTGACAAGTCTACAACTTCTTTAGTTTATACAGTAATACAGTTAGTTCTAGGAATATGTATTTGACATTGGGACCAAACCCCTTTTATAATCATCACCTTAAAACAATCTTCCCAGTCAGAGCACAGAGTTTGATCCCAGAACTGGCACATCTAGCCTATCACCTTCCCACCTCCCACTACCTCCTCTGAAAGAGAGAGAGAAAGTTATGACACAAGCATTAGAGCTGCATCATCATCATCATCATTACACTGGACTATACTGTCATCATCACGGCTTTGGGCTTCCTCTATGCTGTACCAAATGACCAGTGGTACACTTTTAAACTTTGACCCGGCTCTTGCCTGTTTCTGACCCCAGCGTGTGCCAAAGACAAAAATGAGTTTAACAGGAGCTGGTGTGCGCTCATGTCATTTACTTGACTAAAACATTTTGTGTGTGTATGGGTTGGTAACATAGGACTTGGCGACTGCACTTCCTGATTTGGATCATTAAGAAATGCTAGCGGCCATGACTGAATTCAAACGTGAATTGGTTTCGGGGTGTGGTTTGATTCTGAATGATTCTGAATGATTCTGAATCAAACCACACCCCAAAACCAATTCACGTTTGAATTCAGTCATGGTCGCTAGCATTTCTTAATGAGTGTTCACAGGTGTGAAGAGTTAGCCAAATTATTCTGCCAATTAGCTTCAGCCAGCTGGTGTGCAACCGTGGCAAAGTTGGTTTGACTTTGGATAGCCTATCTCTAGGGATAGTTAGGGACCATCAATAATTACACAATGCAAATGGGGCAATAATTTCATGTTGGACATCTTTTAGTTGTCTCATCGAATGCTTTCAATATTTATATACCACTTTTTACAATTTATAGTTGGTTTGAGGTTTAAGTCATTGAAATGGAGCTACCTTTTAAAATATTGTCCCAAGTACATTGTGTAATTTACTGATGGTCCCTAAGTAGCCCCATAGGGATATTGAATGTCAAACCAAATTGACCATCAGGGCATTAAGATCGGTCTTGTGCAGCTGCGCTCCGAATTGATGATTACTTGGGTGCTGTGGGAATGTGGGTAGGATTAAAATAAACCCAACCCACGGACAACTGTTACAGTACCCTTCATTCCGTGACATACGATTGTTTCCTATCATTTTTATGACCAACATTATCCTTTTTACACTTTGTAGTCAAATTTGACACTATAATATTTTTTTTTGACTCCTATCGATGCCACATAGGCCATTTTCAAAACGATAAGTTTCTTTTTAGGGGCAATCACTCTTTAATAAGTGTGCTTGTGTGTGAGTATCAAATTGGCCCAGTGACCCTGGCTCCTCGTTGCTATGTGATTGCTCCTTTTAGTAAATATATTCAGTAATTATGACCATTATTTCTGTCACCCAGTGACTACACATACAGTAGCATTGGGACTCATTATTTGGTCATACCCTAGTATAGTAAGCACAGCTGTGATTGTGTTTAAAGGATTCTCTCTTCACTCAATGAGCCTGGTCGAAACCTCACACTACAAAAGTTGCCTTTCAGTCACTGTGTTTGAGTAGCCTGATGGGACTGTACATTAGAATGCAAAGTATCACCATTACCAACAGTGAGACTGTCTGAGATTGGCTGCTTCCTTAGACCTCCTGCTTGCTTGCTGTTGCTAGTCTGGTTTTGCTTGTGTAACCTGGCCCTAGCCAACTTGTAATCCTACTGCTTGCTGGCTGAAATGTCGCTGCCTCACTGAAACAGGTGCTTTATGCTGGATTGAAAGCTAATGCTAGCAAACGCAAGTGAAGGTGTAGCTGGCAAACACCGACCGCACCCTCATTGCTCGTAACGCTCCACACCACAGCATGGCCTGCTTTCTGAAAGAGAGACAGAGTTCAGTCTCAGTTTGATAAAATTAGTAAGTCACATACTCTCTCTCAAAAAGCAGCCCTGCACATTGCCCTGGTAACCCACGCCTGCGCAGCCCTGCACAAAAAACACACACCTTGACCCCTGACCTCGGTTCCCACTGGTTAACATCCTGCTTTGTTTCTCTGTTCTGTTTTCCTGTCGGACCACCCTCTATCTTTCTTCTCTTCTTCTCCCCTGAATCCCCTCCCCTTATTTCTCTTTTCCTGGCACTCCCTTCCCATTTTCTTCCTCTTCTTTGTTCTGGTATTTTTTCTCCTATGTGTTGTTCTTCCCCTCATTATTCTCATCCACTTCTATCTGGCTGTATTTCTCTTCTTCATCCACAAAATTCTTTGATGTTCCTATGTGAGCCCCTTCCTTTCTATCTGTATCATTCTCTTCCCCCCATTCTCCATTCATCCCTTCAACTTCTTTTCCTTTTTTCCAATCCTTCTCCCTTCACCTTCATTTACATGTATGTTACCTCCTCCGCTCCTCTTTGGGGCCTCAGTCGTCCCTCTGCTCAGCATATGACATCATCCAGTGTCACCTGCGGCCGATCCGTGTCACCGTGTGCGCCCTGGTCGCCATGGAGACCCCCACAGAGGGGAGGAACTCAGACAGACAGGGGGAGGACCCGAGTCCAAACCCAAGCCCTGCCCCAGAGGTGTCTACACAGGTCGCCTTGGCTCCGTCTCCCGCCTGGCAGCCCTGGGACCTGATTGGCTCGAGCCTAGTACATGTCTTCTGTCTCCTCCTGCTGTTTGTGGCCTATAGCTGGAGCGAGCTGACGTAATGCCACCTGTCAATCTCCTGTCAAAGCCCCCCCTCCCGCATGTGCCAACACATCTCCGTCCGCAATCCTCCTCCTCTTTTTCTTCAACCTCGTTTCTGTCCAGAAAAAACTGCTGACTCACACACATAGTGTGTCTCTCATACACACTTTTATTCATGCACACATTGCAGATGCGCACCAATAAACTCCAATAAATACCAACTCACAACCTCACACACATACTGTCCCCATCAATACTGCACATTCCAACTGTTGAAAGAATCCTGGAGCTTGTACACAAGAGGTTTACCGGAAGACTCTCTACAACTCTTTGACCAATGTGTCAAATCAAGCCTATCATGTTGGACTCTTGGCTTTATTAATGCCCTCTGGGGTCACAGACCTGTCTCTTGGTTCCATACAGCCTGTCTAGTTTGGGTCCAGGTAAGCACAGAGCATTAATAGGGTTCCTCTATCAAGCTGGATCTTGGCGCTTTTTTGTCGCATTGGTCTCTCTCTTCGAGACACATCAAATACAGGTAAAATACTGTCTGCTCAAAGGATTAGTAAAGCTCAATAGTGATGCCAACTATGACACAAAGACACAACAAACAGTTTATAGGTTTGGACCTAATAAACACACCACTTATGACTAGACTGTAAAATGTCACTACAGAACACTGTCACTAAATAAAGTTCAATAATCACGTCACTACTGCACATCTTTACCACCCGACCATCTACAGGTAACTGCCAAAATAATGGAAACGCTTGAGTAAATGATGGATACAAAATATATTGAACGCAGATGCTTCCACACAGGTGTGGTTCCTGAGTTAATTAAGCAATTAACATCCCATAGGGTCATGTATAAAAAGGCAGGCCATTATTTTGGCTACTATGGCGATGTCCCCATAGGATGACAGGGCACGAGTGATCACTGAGTGGTTTGATGAGCATGAAAACGATGTAAACCATATGCCATGGCCATCTCACTCCCCAGATCTCAATCCAATTTAACACGTATGGGAGATTCTGGAGCGGCGCCTGAGACAGCGTTTTCCACCACCATCAAAACACCAAATTATGAAGTTTTTTGTGGAAGAATGGTGACGCATCCCTCCAATAGAGTTCCAGACAGTTGTAGAATCTATGCCAAGGTGCATTGAAGTTGTTCTGGCTCGTGATGGCCCAACACCCTATTAAGACCCTTTATGTTGGCGTTTCCTTTATTTTGGAAGTTACCTGTACATAACTTTCATATTGCTATAGTTGATTTACCCTGGGGGAGTTACATGACTACAGTATGTAGAAGTTTTGGGCCGACTATTGTATTACTTACTTTAAAACCTCATGAAGACACATTGGATGGAAGTTTATTTTACCCAGCGACTGCAATTGGTATGCCATTATACTATTATTTATGTGTGTTTTAACTCAGCCATTGCTGTGAGGCTTTATAATGACTTGTATATCTGATGGTGTGAATGGAACTGGTAATAAATGTACAGTTACCACCTCACCTATTTTGTGTTGCTGTTCTCTGAAGAATGATGATGCTGTTCAGATTCTTCATAATGGTTATTCAACATACTCCTACACACACCTGTACTGTCTATGTCCCCTCATCACCATCGTTGCATTGAGAGGTCTTGATTTACTTATGTTTGGTCTGTCTCCCTATTTCTGTTCCACTCATTCCCGAACCCCCCCCCCCCNTATGACATCATCCAGTGTCACCTGCGGCCGATCCGTGTCACCGTGTGCGCCCTGGTCGCCATGGAGACCCCCACAGAGGGGCGAGACTCAGACAGACAGGGAGAGGTCCCAAACCCAAGCCCTGCCCCCGAGGCTTCTACACAGGTGGCCCAGGCTCCGCCTCCAGCATGGCAGCCGTGGGACCTGATTTGCTCGAGCCTGTTACACATGTTCTGTCTTCTCCTGCTGTTTGTGGCCTATAGCTGGAGTGAGCTGACGTAACACTACCTGTCAATCTCCTGTCAAAGCCCGCCCTCCTCTCAGCCCTGCCCCCCGCATGTCCCACACTTCTCCTCCTCCTCTTTTTCTTGAACGTCTTGTTTCTGTGCTCTTCTCCTCTGTCTGATTCACACACACAAGTGTCTCTCATACACAGATTGCAGATGCGCACCATTAAACTCCAATAAATACCGACTCACAACCTCACACACATGCATTCGTAAACTGTCCCCACCAATAACGCACATTCCAACTGTTGAAAAGAATCCTGGCGCTTGTACACAAAAGTTACCTGAAGTCTCTACAACTCTTTGGCCAATGCGTCAAGTCAAGCCTGTCATGTGGGACTGTTCGTTTTATTAATGCCCTCCGGGGTCAGACACATGGTCATACACACTGATTCCCCATGTGGTCATACAGTCTCTTGGTTCCATACAGCTTGTCTAGTTTGGGTCCAGTCCAGGTAAGCACAGAGCACTAGTAGAGCTCCTCCATCATGCTGGATTTTGGAGCTTTTTTGTTGCATTGGTCAGTCTCTTCAAGACTCATTTAGATACAGTATACCAACTGTATTTACACCTGTACGTCTGTTTGAAGGAAATGGCAACGCTCAATAGTAATGCCATCCACGAGACAATGACACAACAAACAGTGTATAGGTTTGGACCTAATAAACACACCACTTATGACTAGACTGTAAAATGTCACACAGCACACTGTCACTAAATAAAGTTCAATAATCACGTCACTACTGCACCTCTCTAGCACTCAACCATCTACGTTACTCTCATTCTAATATAGTGTATTTATCCTGGGGTAGTTACATGACTACGGTTCAGTATGTATACTTTTTGGCCCAACTGTTGTACTATTCTGTTAAGCCATATATTCATTTTCTTATTTTAAAACCCCAAGAGGGTACATTGGATGGAAGTTTTATTTTACCCAACTTTCTTATTTCCAAGCACCTGGACTGAATAAAAGGTGTGAAAAGATCCATAATTTCTAAACATACAAACCATTTGCACATGCAATATTACAGAACGAACTAATCTGGAGGTCTTATGTTGAAGGGCTAGTGAATATGATATGTGTTCAGTAATATGTGAACTGTACTAGAAGCTCATTCATTTAAATGAGAACTTTGATACTTTGAGGCCAGCAGTGCTGCTACTGTCCATTGATTGATGTATGTATGTCTGTAGTTGAATTTAAAGCAATGAGGGTTAACCTTCTTTTCTGACTTAATTTAAAAGCCATGGATGTAGTGTCCAAAATTGCCCCCAAACTGTCCATCTGTTTCTATCCATATTTTCCTTTTAACTCTGTTAGCTTATTCACTGTTGTCATGTCAACCTTGCCAGCGACTATGTTGGAGTGCAATTGGTTCGCCATTACTGTATACTATTAGTTGGGTGTGTTTTAACTCTTAGTCAGTGCTGATTTTGATGGACCTTGAGGCTTTTTCTGACTTGTATATCTGATGGTGTGAATGGAACAGGTAATAAATGTACAGTTTGGGGTTATTCTGTCTCTGTGTTGCTGTTCTCTGAAGGAGGATGATGAATTCAGTGCTGTTTCTTCATATAGGATCTTCAGCATACTTCCACATAAACCTGTACTGTCTGTATGTTCACTCATCACCATAGTTGCATTGAGGTGTCTTTTTGATTGACTTGTTTTTTTCTGCCTCGTCTCTCTCTTTCTGTCCCACTCGCTATCTCCTCCCCGACTCTCGCTCGCTATCTCCTCTCCCTCCTCCCCCGACTCTCGCTCCCTCCTCCCCCCACTCTCGCTCCCTCCTCGCTATCTCCTCTCCCTCCTCCCCCGACCTCCTCCCTATCTCCTCTCCCTCCTACTCTCTCTCTCTCTCTCTCTCTCTGTGTGGAACCTCGACAGGATAAGCTGTGTCTGCCTCATCACATACTAGAGGAGAAGGGTATGATAAAGGTGAGCATGACAGTTCAGGCGCTGGTGGATGAGACTTCAACCAAGCAGGCTCTCTTCACGTGAGAGGGAAGAAGACCAACACACCAACATAGACACACCACTTTGTCAAAGTGAACCAACACAAGTTGCCATTATGCCTTTTCCAAAGGACTGTAGCCTATATCTCAGTCTTCCTTTCGTGATTCTTACAACCAGAGTTTGAAGTTACACATTGATGCGTGGGGTGCCCTGACATGCAAAGCTGACAGGGATGTCCGCATTGATGTTTTTTAATTCTTACGAGAGCATCCAGCAGCCTTGGACACTCCTGTAGCTTGAACCCTGCCTACAACAGCTTCTAGAATGCTGCACCGTGTATGTTTGACTATGCATTTCACCCCTCTATTCCTAAGGCCAGGTATATCACCCTCAGTATTGAGAATTGTATTGAGAATAGACACTCCAGCATAGCGGTCTCTCTGCTACAGCTTCCCTATTTCAAGATATTTACAATGAACGTGACTGAGAGTATACATTGAAAAGAATCCCCCAAATATTTCACTAATAGGTAATATATTTTAGGTTTAGTTCTGTATATTGTATTATGTTTTACTTTAAATGGATCTCTCACCACCTCTGTAGGGGTTGAAGTATTGTCTTAACATTATGGGAACATTGTGTTTTGGTTGTTGAATCAGGAGTGGTTGTGGGTATGTAACTCAGGGTAGGTGTGGGCTTACTACACTGTCATGCTTCATTCCGTAGCCTGCTTCTCGGTCTATGGTATTACTCTAACATTGTGTGTGTGCCTGACTGCATGCGTGTGTGTCAAAGAGAGTGACACGAGTCATAGTTAGCCAGAATGAAAAAGAGGGTTTGCATTCCCTAGTACATTGTATACCTCTAAATAACCTCTAGAAGCGTGGGGTGATGCTGACCATGCTAGGTGGTCATGTAGGACCTACAATGTTAGCGTTTAAAAGTAACTGATACATTCACTGATTTAGAGACTGTTAGCAGTATCTGAAGAGTTGATGCTTGAGCGCCCAATATCCCACTACTACACAAAACAGCAGAACACTCCAAAATAAGAATACTAAGTGTGTGTGAGTGAGCAATGGTGTTGGGCTTTTTATTGTACAGATATGCATTTTATACAGCTTGGTATCCAAAGCATAAGCTTTAGCAGTAAAAACAAACAAATGTTTCACTGGATAGATTTGACAGTTGCCAAAACTAAACTGTTTTTTCAGAGCACTTATGAGACAGCAATTCATTAAAGCTAGAATCCTTAATTGAAACAATGACAGAGGCCATCACGACTTTGTTTTGGTAAAAAGCTGAGGGATGGGCCTGAATAAATGTAACCACTCTCAAATTCATAGACAGCTATGAATGCAAGGTTTGACCAGCCATGATATAAAAATTTGTTTTAACCATGTTTTGAACCTATACTGTGTTTGTTTACATTGACATTGTTTACAAACATTGGGAGTAAAACAAGGTTTTATTCTGGGTTCCAATGGGGTACGACAGTTTAACTAAGCTTGTGAGGCATTTATAAGTTATATTCAAGAATCAAATGGGTATATCATTAATTTATAAGTCCAAAAATGGATGTAGCAACTAATGATTCCAGCTTTAATGTTTTTGAATATATGGTTTGTACTATTCCAGTGATCTAAATGTCTTTAGACGTATGGTAAATTTTATGAGAAGTAGTGACGTGAAGTGTCAATGTGATGGTTCGTGCGAGTGGGTTTTGTATTTAGAAAGTATTGTAGTAGTATATTTCTTACTTTATGGGGCGACCAAATTCACATAGAAATGTGAGGTATAGCTCTGTTATTCTCATTGAAAAGTAGATCTGTTCCATCTACGCTATTTCTATGCATCCCGTTCTTATATCTTTACCTTTCGGTTTTGTACACCAGCTTCAAACAGCTGAAAATACAATCGGTATGGAAAATATTTCACAGCGGTTTAGAAGGTACAATGATTGTCTACTCTATACTTGCTTGTTTTTTCACAAACTGAAATCTGACGAACTATTCAAATTTTTGCAACCAGGAAATGGCGGAGCAATTTCTGCATAGTGAATCTAAGAGCAATTTGAATATTTTAAGTCACCGCCACACTCCTCAGGCAAAGTGAACAATCTCTTAGCAATGAGATCACTCCAGTTCCTGATTCTAATGTAGAATTCAAAGAACAATTACAACACTACTATTTATGTATATAATGTAGCTAATATTTAATATATATATTTTTTTTAATTCTGCACAGTAATCCTACTTTAATACTCAAAGTAATTTCCTTTCCACCAAGCTAAATAGAACTACTCAGGTGATAACATTTGACTACCAGTATCCCTTCTCCCAGTCCTAACATTTCGATGATAGAAAAGAGATGTGTAAACTAAAAGGGAAATATGACATTTGCTTAGTAGGAGAAAGTAACTGTAGCTTAGTTTCCTTATGGAGGTTTGGGCCGTGTGCTGCAAACCTGACAGTTTAGAAACCTAAAGAGGGGACTTAAYATTTAAATTGTCATTACTTTTAGTTCATTGATTAGTCACGTCAATCCCTTGGGCCTTTAGGTGTGGCTGACTACGGGCCTGAAATTATCTGCACTTTAAAGAGACTGTTTTGGCAACTGACAAATCTCAGCGCTCCATTTTAAATTAGAAATGTGTGTATGACATCTTTTGAACTATACAAATCTGCTAAATGTTTTTACCACAGTGTGACTGCTGAGTTGAGCAGTTTTGCCCCTTTCTACCTTTYTCTGTTTATAGTCCTGAAAGCTTGTACTCAGTTTTGTACTTTGATTGGGAGGAAATGTTTTTTTTATGTTTAGGTTTCTTAAAATTGAGATACCATTTTGTACCTCGTCATATTGGTGTACAGCAATTTTGATTTTATTGCATGAAACACCCCTTTAATGTTGCCTTAACTGCTGTGAATAATGTATATTTCATCACTATCAGTAAAAACCTTCTGTAAAAAGCACATTGTCTTATGTTCTATAGTCCACCTACATGTATTTTGTATTGATCTCAGATGTCAACGTGTATAAGCCTAAGGTCATAAAATGGAATCAAAAGTAAAAACTGAACCTTTATTTCAGAAATACAGTTGAGTGACCACATGATTTGCAAGCAAGCTCCTCTTAACACCAAACATCCTGGCCCCACTATTGTCTGTTCTGAGTTTGACTCAACATAGCAAGTGTATTCATATCAGGTTAATTTTAGCTCGGCCTCTCTGGATGGGACAGTTGGACAATACCCGGTGCACAGTTGGGGTAGAAGGCACAGAAGAGGGTTCTAGTCCAGCAGTCAGTCTTAAGCGTTGAGGAACTTGGCGTGGTGCTTGATGTGGTCGGTGATGAAGGAATAGATGAAGAAGTAGCTGTGGTCGTAGCCCTGACGGAAACAAATGGCACTGTTAGTCTGACACGGCATAGAACTGGCAGCAGTGAAATCACACAGCAAAGTCACCAACCCTAGTCCAGTACACATAGTACAGTGGTTCCTCCTTTAAATGTTGCCAGAATTATATGGCACATTAATTGTCAGCCATTTTTACCATTAATACTAGTTTGAGAAGCATTTGATAGTCTTCAATATTGGCATTAGAGAATTTAAAACCTTTTTTGTAAGAACATAGTATATGTGATTGATTGTGAAATTTTTCTTCATTAATATTATGGTGTTTCTATTCCAAGAAAAACGAAACCATCAGGGTTTCCGTTAGGATGGAACGGAAAATATGGCTCCGTACAACGTGACGGCCGGGAGTAGGCTACAGTACTAAGAGGATTCTAAAATAATATCTAAGGGGCATTTTTCATTAGGGAAAATCTTATGTGAGAATATCTAAAAAGGGGATTTTATAATTCTAAATAAAAAAAATACAATATTTTGGAGATTATTTCGTTTTCATTTAACCTGGAGTGAACGAGGAAAAAGGCCATTCTTGACAATGGGGTGAGACATTCTCACTAATTTATATATAAAGCCAGTTTGTTATTTATTTTTGTTTTTAGAGGGAGAAAAACCAAAAGCCACCTCATGGGTCTCCCGATCGCGACCGGCACGGGTATCGAACTAGCATCTGTAGCAACGCAGTGTCTTAGACTGCGGAACATATCCCAATCYACGTGATCGAAGCAGTCTTGAAGCGTGGAATCAGATTGGTCGGACCAGCGTTGAACAGACCTGAGCGCGGGAACTTCTTGTTTTAGTTTCTGTTTGTAGGATGGAAGCAACAAAATGGAGTCGGTCAGCTTTTCCAAAAGGAGGGCGGGGGAGGGCCTTATATGCGTCGCGGAAGTTTGAATAACAATGATTTAGGGTTTTACCAGCCCTGGTAGCACAATCGATATGCTGATAGAATTTAGGGAGTTTTGTTTTCAGATTAGCCTTGTTAAAATCCCCAGCTACGATGAATGCAGCCTCAGGGTGTGTGGTTTCTAGTTTACATAGTCAGATAAAGTTCGTTCAGGGCCATCGATGTGTCTGCTTGGGGGGGAATATATACGGCTGTGATTATAATCGAAGAGAATTCCCTTGGTAGATAATGCGGTCGACATTTGATTGTGAGGAATTCTAAGTCAGGTGAACAGAATGACTTGAGTTCCTGTATGTTGTTATGATCACACCACGTCTCGTTAATCATAAGGCATACCCCCCCGCCCCTCTTCTTACCAGAAAGATGTTTGTTTCTGTCAGCGCGATGCGTGAAGAAACCAGCTGGCTGCACCGACTCCGTTAGCGTCTCGAGTGAGCCATGTTTCCGTGAAGCAAAGAACGTTAGTCTCTGATGTCTCTCTGGAATGCTACCCTTGCTCGGATTTCATCAACCTTGATGTCAAGAGACTGGACATTGGCGAGTAGTATGCTAGGGAGTGGAGCGCGATGTGCCTGTCTCCGAAGCCTGACCAGAAGACCGCTTCGTTTGCCCCTTTTACGGYGTCGTTGTTTAGGGTCGCCGGCTGGGATCMGATCCATTGTACTGGGTGGAAGGCAAAACACAGGATCCGCTTCGGGAGAGTCATATTCCTGGTYGTAATGATAGTGAGTTGACGTTGCTCTTATATTCAGTAGTTCCTCCCCACTGTATGTAATGAAACCTAAGATTACCTGGGGTACCRATGTAAGAAATAACACGTAAAAAAACAAAATACTAGTTTCCTAGGAACGCGAAGCGGCCATCTCTGTCGGCGCCGGAAGTAGACCGGATTCGAACCAGGGACTGTAGTGATGCCTCTTGCAGTAAGATGCAGTGCCTTAGACCACTGTGCCATTCGGGAGCCATGACCAATATATACTGTCCTACTAATAACCCATCCTGGAAACGTTTGCAGAATTCACAGCCTGCTACGCTTGTGAAAAACAGGGTTAATAATAATAATTTCCCCCCCTTCCACATGTTAAAGGTTCCAATTGATCATGTTTTTTTAATCAATTAGTATATTTGAGTTTAACCACAATATTTGTTCTGTCTTTTCTGGTGGATTTAACGGAAATTGCAACCAATCACGGCCGGTTGTGATACAGCCAACCTAACTAAGAAATACATTTGACGATGGGGGAGAATTCTCCTTCTAGGCAAGTCTTGTCCTAATAGCGCTGTACAACGTGACCGTGTGTGTTTGAAAGAGTATTTTCCAGTAAGCAACAATTTGTTTACCTTCATTAGACAACTTTGTTCCAATATTTCTGTAATTCACTGATATTTATTCCCATAGTAATTCGTTATGATCCATAACTAAACATCTGCATTTTGAAAGTATTTTTATCATTATTTTATTAACGAAAGCATAAAGATGCTGATGAAGAAATGCAGTACAGTATATGCTTCATCCGACATTGAGGTTGCATGAGGTCACCCACACGCACTTTAAAACATTTGGATAATAAATAATTTAGAAGATAGAAACCGCCTGCATTTGTTTATTAGGCTTCTGTGCAGTCTGACAAGTAAACAGCCTACAGTACATACTGTAGTAAACATGGTAAAGTGCCTAATTCCTTACATAAGGGAGAGCAGGACATGTCCAGACTTTCTCTGTGACCTCAAGTACTCTGTCTAATGCTTTTTCGGGTTGCATCAGTCATGGACAGTACTACAGTACACTTGTGATAAACAAGTGTTTGAAAACCTGTTTTCAAAATGCCTCCAGCTGTCCATCACTACTGTAAATAAAAACACAGCATCCTGTTACATTCTTTATTGTAACCACAATGTCACAAATTATTTGTATCTACCTTTCCAATTACTTTTAGAGTTTGTAATTTACAAGTGTGTGCTTTTCATGTCATTTTTCATTAAATCCAGTTCGGATTTAAGTATAACTTTTGACTGACGCCTTCAGTGAGAGGTCTAATGCTCTAATATTTAATAATTTCTGCCCTCCGAATTCATATCCAAGGGCATTTTTCGCACCATTATTAGTTACATTGTTTTAGTTTGAACGTGCAGACAGGCACTAATAACAGCAGGAACGTTACCCTAGTCAGCGCCATTATTAGTGCAATGCCCCTTAAAGTGTTGCTCTGTGCTACCCAGTGGGGCAGGGGTCCACCCCCCCTCCCAATGGGCTAGGTCCGTCTTGTGCGCTGCTCTGCGGCCCGTCCCGTGCCTCCTGCCCTCGTGCCTTGAACGCCTACCGCAATCTCAGTGCATTCAGCTGGAGAATTGCAAGGCAATACCATTGTGCGCCACTCGGGAGCCAATATACACTGCATCCAGGATGGCACATCAATGCGAGCTGTGGCAAAAAGGTTTGCTGTGTCTGTCAGCGTAGTGTCCAGAGCATGGAGGCGCTACCAGGAGACAGGCCAGTACATCAGGAGACGTGGAGGAGGCCGTAGGAGGGCAACAACCCAGCAGCAGGACCGCTACCTCCGCCTTTGTGCAAGGAGGTGCACTGCCAGCAACCCTGCAAAATGACCTCCAGCAGGCCACAAATGTGCATGTGTCTGCTCAAACGGTCAGAAACAGACTCCATGAGGGTGGTATGAGGGCCCGACGTCCACAGGTGGGGGTTGTGCTTACAGCCCAACACCGTGCAGGACGTTTGGCATTTGCCAGAGAACACCAAGATTGGCAAATTCGCCACTGGCGCCCTGTGCTCTTCACAGATGAAAGCAGGTTCACACTGAGCACATGTGACAGACGTGACAGCTGTCTCTTATACACATCTAGATGTGTATAAGAGACAGCTCCATGTGCTCGCCAGAGGTAGCCTGACTGCCATTAGGTACCGAGATGAGATCCTCAGACCCCTTGTGAGACCATATGCTGACACATGCACATTTGTGGCCTGCTGGAGGTCATTTTGCAGGGTTGCTGGCAGTGCACCTCCTTGCACAAAGGCGGAGGTAGCGGTCCTGCTGCTGGGTTGTTGCCCTCCTACGGCCTCCTCCACGTCTCCTGATGTACTGGCCTGTCTCCTGGTAGCGCCTCCATGCTCTGGACACTACGCTGACAGACACAGCAAACCTTTTTGCCACAGCTCGCATTGATGTGCCATCCTGGATGAACTGCACTACCTGAGCCACTTGTGTGGGTTGTAGACTCCGTCTCATGCTACCACTAGAGTGAGAGCACCGCCAGCATTCAAAAGTGACCAAAACATCAGCCAGGAAGCATAGGAACTGAGAAGTGGTCTGTGGTCACCACCTGCAGAACCACTCCTTTATTGGGGGTGTCTTGCTAATTGCCTATAATTTCCACCTTTTGTCTATTCCATTTGCACAACAGCATGTGAAATKTATTGTCAATCAGTGTTGCTTCCTAAGTGGACAGTTTGATTTCACAGAAGTGTGATTGACTTGGAGTTACATTGTGTTGTTTAAGTGTTCCCTTTATTTTTTGGAGCAGTGTATATTGTCCTGCTAGAAACGTTGTTTGCAGAATTCACACAGGGTTAATAATATATCTGTGAGAATATCCGAGGGGCTTTTTATATAATTTTAAATTAATAATAATAGCTTTGATTCAAAATTAACAATATTTTGGAGATTATTTATTTTTCAAATAACGGAAAAAGGCCATTCTTGAACATGGGGTGAGACATTGTTACTAATTTGTAAATAAAGCCAGTTTGTTTTTTAGAATTATTAACTTCTGTTTTTAGAGGGAGAGAAATCAAAAGCCTACCATCACCTCATGGGTCTCCCGGTCGCGGCCAGCACGGGTATTGAACCAGCATCTGTAGCAACCCATTGCATTGCAATGCAGTGTCTTAGACCGCTGCGTCACTCGGGCGTGTACAATATGACCGGTCGGGAGTAGGCTACAGTAAGAGCAAAATAACATTTCCACACCCTAATTGTAGTCCAAGTTTCTCTTAGAATAAAACCTTAGCGTAACAACAGTTTTAGTAAGTAATACTGATGAATAGCAACAAAAAAGTGTATTTTTAGAGACACAGTAGCACCTTGGGACCCAAAAGCATAATCTAACTCCCCCTTGCGCTGGTCTGGAGAAATGAAGTAGTGACGCAGGGTACTGTACTAGTACAGTACTCGCAAAACTTTTAGTTGATCAACCACTGTAGGCATTTCAAGATCAAACRGTTGTTATAGTTGGCCGTTGGGTGGCAGCACTCACCGGCTGCAGCCTGAACACAACAGGAATCTTCTTTTCTGAGCAGGCGGCGATCAGGTTGTCAGGAAGCAGCTGGCTGGCCGACAGGAACTGGTCATCACGGCCCTGGTCGATCAGGATGTCCAGCTGTGGGCCTGAGTATGACGCTGCCAGCACCGTGGCATCATACGCCTGGAAAGGAGGAAAAGGAGAGGAGGAAGAATGATTAAAAACTAATGTTATTGTTCTGGAATTCCACTCCTCAAGGTCAGACCTGTAGTTTGTGATCCCATTGATTTGGCCAGTCCCCCTATAACCCAATATTGTACCTCCCAGGTCTTCTTGTCTTCTCCTAGGTACCCAGAGAAGGCCTTCTGCCCCCAGGCACACTGGATGGGGTTACAGATGGGGGCAAATGCAGAAACAGCCTGCAGAGAGAAAGGGATTCATTCATATGTTCAAAAGATGTTGAGATCATAATGAAAAGACTTCCATATTGCAATGCCTTGTATTTTCCAGGGTTCTTCAGGGCGCAGATGAGGGCTCCGTGTCCCCCCATGGAGTGGCCGGAGATGGACATCTTCTCTGGGTCAGCGGGGAAGTTAGCGTTGATCAAACGAGGGAGCTGAGAAAAAAAAAAAAAAAAAAAAGAGTTGGGAGGTGGTGATTAGCAGCGCATAGCAGTATCAATGGATTCACAATAGTAATAGTAAATGCTACCATCAGCACGACTACTATTATCATGTGACCGACACACCTCCTCAGTGACATAGGTGTACATGCAGTAGTTGGTCTTCCAGGGCTCCTGGGTGGCGTTGACATAGAAACCAGCCCCTGTGCCAAAGTCCCAACTCTCATCTTCACCCTCGATGTTACAACCACCTGAACACCACATAAAGAGTAGGAAGGTCAGGTGGGAGCTATAATTACTATTAAAAGGTGGGCGTGAGCATTGATTTAGTAAGGGGTGAATTATGCAATCCGTAAAGTGTGTGCATGCGTACGTGGGCTGGTGTCTGGGGCGACGATGATGATTCCATGCTCAGAAGCTGCCTGCTGACTGCCAGCCTTGGTGATGAAGTTCTGCTCTGTGCATGTCAACCCTAGAAGCACACAGTCTGACATGAAGGGCAACATTTGCAACACACAGGTAAAATCTAAGTAGTTGATCAGATTTTTATTCTAGATCAGTGCAAGTATACAGGCAAGATCTTGACGAGTAGTTGAATCAGGTGTGTTGGTGTTGGGATAGAACAAAAACCTACCCATTCTGGGCAGGGATGGTGACCACTCTCTTTATGTAACATATGAGAGACCATGGACCGTGAGAACTCACCAGAGAGCCAGTAGAACACGGGGCACTTCTCATTCTCGGCTTTAGGAGGCAGGTAGACAGCGACCTTCATTTTACACTTCAGCTCAGTGCTGAGAAAAGAAAATGCATTACATCAAGTTTCTGCCATACTGCATGTTTCCACCCAAGCCATATGGGCACTTGTAAAACTATCATTTGTGTATTCCAATGGAAAAAACAGCAGTGTGTTGCATTGATGTATAACAGTGAAACAGACATTAGCTAACAGACTGACTTAGCCGTTACAGAATAGGTACTGTTTGGGGTGGCACAGATCATTTTTCAGTACCATCTTTGTTCTCGATTCGGCCAAATATATATCTTCAAAAAATKTTAGTGTTGAGTTGCAGGTGGTTTGTTTGAATTTAGAAAATGCTCTGCTATTAAAATAATTGTTTTGCTCCATGAAGTAATCCAACAATGTGTACGCCAAAATCTTGTCCATTTCAAATATCTCCTTATTGATCGAGACAGGTGTGGCATGACATGCAGCACTTTGGGGTGGACATAGTTCTCAATCAATGAGAGATGATTTGAAATAGACAAGATGGTGGTGTACACATTGTTGGATTATTTCATTGAGCAAAAACTGTATATATTTAAAAATAGCATTTTCTCAATTCAAACGAACCACCTGCAACTCAACACTGACATTTTTTGAAGATACATGTTTGGCCGAATTGAGAACGAAGATAGTATCGCCAAGTTAAGGTTGGTCGAAAATTCTCTGCTATGCCAAACAGTACCTATACTGTAATGGCTAATGGGGCATCACATTAGCCTGTTACAATCTGCTAGCTAAAACAGAATATGAGCTCTCTAGAGATTATTCTAGTTTCACGAGGCTAGCTCACCTGTCATGCTCGAACACCTTCTGGTAGCCGCCACTGCACTTGTTGGATGACACTTGGGCGAGGGCCATAGTTCGGTTACCTTTGGCAAGTCCACAAGGGAAAGAGTTATATTGTAAGGGACATTCTTTCACAAATCTTGCTGCTACAGTTTTGCGTAGACCAGACAACATTGCATTTGGAAAACTATCTTTCTTAGCTAGCAACTACTAGCATGCTAAAACTGTTGCATAGACCCTTTTCCAGTAAACGACACTGACGTCAAGCACTGAAGCGCGGTAAGAAAGCCATCGCCATCTGCGCCCATTCAACATACCCCTTGCGTTATAATTTTCTAATCTAAATAACTTTTGGGGGGTTCCTATACGCTTACAATGATGTTTTAATTATTGTTTGAACAGTTCTTTGGTTGTGATCTTTATTTTGGATGCAGCAGTTAACTAKAATGTTAACGCTCATTTATATAAACTAGGCAGAGCCATTTTACTGGTTGAAGTTTAAGTATAATGCAGTTKATTTGCAATGAAGACAAAAACTATTTTACACAGGCCATTTCATACGAGCCTTAATATTCAATTATAACCCAATAGTAATGAGAAATGCACTCATGAGCAACATGTAAATATATGCTTTTGTTACTGGCGTTCTACAAGGACTCCCCCACCAACTTGCGCGCATCGCCCTCGTGCGGCTGTTTGTAAACACAGAAAGGGGTTTAAGTCCACAGATGCATTCAAAAATAGAATGGCAAGTTGGTCAAAGTCATTCCACAGGGCAGGATACCCGGCCAAGAAGATAGGCCCAAAACACAACTGTGCTAGCTACCGTATGAACAGTAACATTTTCAAAAAGAAACCACTTGAAAGCATGCATGGTGCAGCCTCTGTAAATCGCTAGATGATCAATCGATGAAAGGTATAAAGCCTTCATAGCAAAAGAATGCAGAACTTGCCACATTGTATCGGTTTCTGTGTAGCTGTCTGACTTATTCCAGCGAACCAGAGCCACTCTGCAAGCAAGCTGCACGTAAAACGCTAAGTAACTTCTACTTCATGATCATAGAAACACCGCAAATAAGTGTTAATTTACACTTGACATACCTTGTTAAATCACGATTATTGAGAATAGCTTCACTTTGGTTCCTGCTACGTCTCCGCTGCTTGGTTTTAGTAGTCCAACGTGAGGTTCGACGTGAAACGTCATGGAGATACCGCCCCTTGAATCTTCAAGTGTATGTCGATATGCAACCGAAAGGTTGCGTTGTTGTCAAAGAAAAGTTAAGAGACCCTGTGATGATTGTTTTTAAACAAAACCATAGCTTTGGCTCACAGGCTAACTGTTAAAAAAAATATTCAGTATGACTAAAACAGCATCGACCCCCCCCCCCCCCCCAGCTCTGACTTTGCTGATAACTATTTTATTGAGGAAAGGTGTACATACTATGCCTGTGATGTGGTTGCCTCACCTAGCTATCTCAAGATGAATGCAATAACTGTAAGTTGCGTCTGCTCTTTTAATTTTTTTTATTTTACCTTTATTTAACTAGGCAAGTCAGTTAAGAACAAATTCTTATTTATAATGACGGACTTGGAACAATGGGTTAACTGCCTTGTTCAGGGCCAGAATGACAGATTTTTACCTTGTTAGCTCGGGGATTCAATCTTGCAACCTTTGATTACTAGTCCAACGCTCTAACCACTAACGTAAACTCACTGACCTTATTTTAGCGCCCCAAAAACGTAATACTTCCAGATCAACTCTAATGTCAATAACATTGTAAGGCACAATTTCTCCCCTTTGCAACAGAATCAATGACATGACCTCTATGCTGCCCGTTTCTGCATAATTCAAGGCGGCAATGAGCTCCGTCGGGTCTTTTAAAAAATGGCGGGTGGGGAAGCGAAACTAATGCGTGATAGTGAGAAAGAGAGATGTCGTGTGGAAAAACAGCTTTTTTTCACTCGATCTCTCCAACTTATCACCTTATCGCCTCTAAAATGTAAATAAAACACTATAAAGAGTTTATATAATGTCATTACATTACAATTTTAAGGTTTGTGTCAAATTTGAATCGGGTTTTTAGGGAGGTGCTAAAGTGATCTTCAGAAGTAAACAGCGGCTTTGAGATTCATGATCGCTTGGAGTGATGATGCAAAAAATGACTAGGTATCCCCCCTTACCCCGTCACTGTCCATTTCTTGTTTTTAAACGATGAGAGAAGTGCTATACCTGGTGGAGAGTGATTGTAAGACAGAAATAGTTGCTTTATGCGTGCTGTACGTTACGGCATGACACATCACGATGTAACGGAGGGTCAGTTTTTTCAACTTTTCTCCAATACTATAGAGCCATTACCATGTCGATCAACGCTTGAATAGAAACGTAGTTCACACCCCAGATTTTGAAGTCAACACAGTCGCTACAGTCCCATTAGTTTTCTTTGCAGCCTAGTTTGAATGTCACGGTTGCGCACATTTGTACGGAATGGGGTGAGTTTACATTAGGCTACCTGCCGCCCACGTATACAGTAAAATAATGTACATTTGTTTTAAAGCACACTAAGTCCTTTCTGTAATTTTAACACAAAAATATTGTGTTTTACCGTACTAATTATGGTGCCTTGTGGGAAAATGTTGTGGGCGGGGAACGTGTCTCTGGCTCATTAACATATTTKAAGGCGTGCCTTGTAAGAGGCTATATTTGTTGTAACTGTGAATGAGATCGCTGTACCCCAACAGAATACGGTAATGTACTGTATTGTAGGAATTCTACAAACTTTGTCCTAAAACTCAACAGTAGCTTTCTGGCCAATTGCTGCCAGTAATTTACTGTAATTCAGAATACAGCACCATACTGCAATTTGGAATGGGGCTTATTCTGATATCAGCGTTTCTTGATATCATGTTACACCCATTAATGCTCGCAATTGGTCCGTGCCTGTTTCTTTTACATCAGCTCCCGAGTGGCGCAGCAGTCTAAGGTACTGTATCTCAGTGCGAGAGGCGTCACTACAGACCCTGGTTCAATTCCAGGCTGTATCACAACCGGCTGTGATTGGGAGTCCCATAGGGCGGCGCACAATTGGCCCAGCATCGTCAGGGTTTGGCCGGGGTAGGCGGTCTTTGTCTAGTTGCCTAGTTGTCATTGTCTGGCATGCCTAGTTAAATGTATTTATTTCATTTTTATTTAATTAGGCAAGTCAGTTAAGAACAAATTCTTATTTACAATGGCGGCCTACCAAAAGGCAAAAGGCCTCCTATGGGGATGGGGGCTGGGATGAAAAATTAAAATAAAATAAATAAAAATATAGGACAAAACACATCACGACGAGAGAAAACACAACACTACATAAAGAGAGACTTAAGACAACAACACAGCATGGTAGCAACACAACATGACAAGAACATGGTAGTAACACAACAAGGCAGCAGCACAACATGGTAGCAGCACAAAACAGGGTACAAACATTGTCGGGCACAGACAACAGCACAAAGGGCAAAAAGGTAGAGACAACAATACATCACGCAAAGCAGCCACAACTGTAAGTAAGAGTGTCCATGATTGAGTCTTTGAATGAAGAGATGGAGTAAAGGTTAAAAAATATATAATATGTTCTTAACTGACTTGCCTAGTTAAATAAAGSTTAAATAAAAAAATACCAAATTAAAACATGAGTTGTTGACAACTGTAGCTAACCCTAACTCGTTTCCTAACCTGAACCACAATCTCCAAACTTGCCACACTACTTCACCTAACCTGACACGTTAATTATCTTAACAAGTGGTCAGATGACGCAGATACTACACTACAGGACTGTTTTGCTAGCACAGACTGGAATATGTTCCGGGATTCATCCAATGGCATTGAGGAGTATACCACCTCAGTCACCGGCTTCATCAATAAGTGCATCGACATCATCGTCCCCACAGTGACCCTACGCACATATCCCAACCAGAAGCCATGGATTACAGGCAACATCCGAAATGAGCTAAAGTTTAGAGCTGCCGCTTTCAAGGAGCGGGACACTAATCCGGTTACAGACTGTTACACGGTTACAGAAACGTTTTACTTGCTATGACAGTGATGTTTTTTTTAATCAACCTTGGTTGAATGCACTAACTGTAATTTGCTAATGCCCGCTAAATTACCAAAATGTAAAAATGAAAACTTGCAAAGAACACTGGATAATATAGTGCTGCATGGGCAATTCCAGTATTATACTGTAAATTAGATTACAGWWATATTTTTGGTACCGTAAAAAGGATTACCGCAAAATGGATTACAGTAGCTGTACAGTAAAATAAGTTGCAGTAATTTACTGGCCAAATGCTGCTAGTAAATTACTGTAAATTTTACAGAAAATGTTTTACAGTGTTGCCACACTCATCAAAATGGAAATGCCAATCAGCTCAAAATAAACCTTGCTCGGCTGCAGACTAGTTTGAAGAAGACATCAGCCATCTCACTGCTGCGGATGCTGAATGATACTCATTCTCCAGCACTTTTGTTGGTGAGTGTGGCATGACGCATGCAATCTGCGAGTGTCAAGCTATTTGGATTATAAGAGCACTTCTCCTCTGTCAAATATGCTTCTTTATGAGTATGCAGCTGGGCACATGCTTGTATATGATGCCTTCATGTATGATAGTTGTCATTACTATCTTCTGCTGAATGGTGTATGCTTTGATGGTGATGTGGAAGATGAGAAGGGACAGACCTAGAGTAGGCATGTCTGATGTGTAGAAGTAGGGGCCATGTCAGTAATGGGCTGCTTCTCCCTGTCTCCTTTCATCCTCCTGCACTGACATTAAATACATTGACAGATAAAAGCAAATTCTTAAAGGGAAATTTCACTGCTGCTCTATTTCACTCTATATGGCCATTTATATTATCAACATATTATAAGCATCATAAAAATTGATAATTTCCTCACGACACGCAAATATGAGCGTTTCTGCATCTCACCTGTAGAAACGGGCCAGCTACATTTTCTGGTTGTAAGCAGACCCCAATATCCAGAATTCATAGTGATTTCAAGATGTGAAGAACTGCCCCGTGGAGGTGTATCCAATTGAACAGAAAAATTGAAATGTCTGTTTGTAGCCAGAGGATTTTGAAACGGAACTGAAGTCTCAACTGATGAGGTTGCCATATCGTCGAACATTGTAAATAGCCAGCTGCTATCTGGCAACGTGTGACTTGTTACTTTGCAATCTAACATTAGCTTTGTGTCGTGTCTACTCCAGCTCCTCTCCTCCGGCGTTCAACGTCACCGGTATACTAACCACCGGTCCTGGGATGCATCATTACGCACACCTGGCATCAATCATTACGCGCACCTGCACGTCATCATAAGGCACACCTGGTCTCCATTACCTCCCCTATATCTGGCACTCCCTTAGATTCCTTCACCAGTCAGTATTTTTCCTATGTTTATGCATAGACAATACTGTTATGTTGTCTCGTTCCACGGTTTCTGTTTTATTAAATGTCTCACCTGCTTCTCATCTTTTAGCGTCTCTGTTACACTTCATTAGGTTATGGTAGCTAACTAACTACTGCAGAGCCAGAGGCAAACGACGTGACTGTTCTATTTAGAGTCTGATCCCAACAATCTGTAGAGGCATCAACATCAAGCTCAGCCCCAGGAACTAGTGTAAGTCACCTAAAATCTACTAAACCTTTCCATGACTTCATAAATATACTGTAACTAGGCAATAACATGGTATTTTTGTCATAATTGGTGAGTGTAGGCTACGCTACAACTTCTACTGTCGTTTTTCTCTATTATGGAGGCATAGTTGATTGTTCATGATAAATTAGGTATTAGTAGGGAGGGGATGGTGTGGTTGACTCACTGGTGTCTGTTGGGGCTGGGTATTGTGTGTGTGTGTGTGTGTGTGTGTGAAGGTTAGCATGCATGATCAAATGCTCACCTTCGATGGCCACTGGCATGCTGGAGAAGTGTGCTCTTCACAGAGGAATCCTGGTTTCATCTGGACCGGGCAGACGGGTGACCTGTTTGCTGGTGTCAACTTTGTGAACAGAGTGCCCCATGGTGGCAGTGGGGTTATGGTATGGGCAGGCATAAGCTATGGACAACGAACACAATTGCATTTTATCAATGGCATTTTGAATGCACAGAGATGCCGTGACGAGATCATGAGGCTCATTGTTGTGCAATTCATCCTCCGCCATCACCTCATGTTTCAGCATGATAATGCATGGCCCCATGTCACAAGGATCTGTACACAATTCATGGAAGCTGAAAATGTCCCAGTTCTTCCATGGCCTGCATACTCACCAGACATGTCACCCATTGAGCATGTTTGGGATGCCCCGGAATTGGATCTGTACGACAGCATGATCCAGTTCCCGCCAAAATCCAACTTCGCACAGCCATTGAAGAGGAGTGGGACAACATTCCACAGGCCACAATCAACAGCCTGATCAACTGATCCATGCCCCTATCTGTGACCAAGATGCATATCTGTATTCCCAGTCATGTGAAATCCATAGATTAGGGCCTCATTTATTTATTTAAATTGACTGATTTCCTTAAACTTTAATTGAGTAAAATATTTGAAATTGTTGCATGTTGTGTTTATATTTTTGTTCAGTGTATACAGTATAATGGTGTTTTTATATAATATTTTTTACAAGAAATCCCAAAAAGTGTTGACTTCAACTTCTTGATCAAATCATTGTGATATTCATTAAACTATTTTGATAAACTAGCTTCAGTCTTACTGCTAAAACAAATTATGCAGGGAGTTGGTTTATTATTTAAACTTTAATTTGTTGCCACGTAAACATGTTTTAATAAAACAGTAGATGAATCTCTTAATATAGCAAATAAGTAGACATGGCTTTGATTAAAGACGAAGTTTATTTGCTTTGGAGACTGAGGTGAGTTTACACAGCAGTATGCAGGAACAGTTATGGCAATGTATGATGCACACTTATGATATACACAGTTTATTAGGTACACTACTCCGTTCACGAAAGTGGATCTCTCCTACAGCAGGCATCCAGTTACTGTTCAATTGAACGTTAGAATGGGCATAACGAGTGACCTCGGCGACTTTGAGCTTGGTATGATTGTCGGTGCCAGGCGCCCCGGATCCAGTATCTCAGAGACGGCTGCCCTCCTGGGTTTTTCACGCATGTCAGTGTATAGGGTTTATAGAGAATGGTGCAACAAACAAAAAACATCCAGTCAGAGGCAGTCCTGTGTGCGAAAAGAGTTTGTTGATGAGAGGTTGAAGGTGAATTGCAAAAATTGTGCAAGCTAAAAGGCGGGCCACAAACCGACAAATAGCGGTGCAGTACAACAGTGGTGTGCAAAACGGCATCTCGGAACGCACAACTTGCCCATCCTTTTTGCGATCACACCTAGTTCCACTCCGATCAGCTTAAAACAAGAAGAAGCAGCTCCAGTGAGCATGCAATCACCAGCACTGAAAAATTGAGGAGTGGAAAAGATCACCTTGAACATAAGTGAGTTCAGTTTACTTGAGTGGCCTGCGTAGTCCCCAGACATCAACCCAATAGAGCATCTTTGGAATGAGATGGAACCGGCTGTTCGCAGCATGACTGTACCGCCGTCCGACCTGCAGCAACTGTGATGCCATTGTGTCAGCATGGACCAACATCCCTGTGGAACGTTTCCAACACCTTCAGAATGCCCTGAATAATTCAGGCTGTTCTGGAGGCAAAGGCGAGTCTGAGCTTTACCTCCAGAACAGATGTGTGTGCCTAATAAACTGGCCGGTGAGTGTATATACAGTAGAAGAAAAATATACCTCTAAAGCTTATAATAAATGCTACAGTTCTAGAAGGGAATACTTGCATATGGTGTGTTTGGATGGTGCAGTGAGGTGTTCGGAGTCAAATCAAATTTTATTTGTCACATACACATGGTTAGCAGATGTTAATGCGAGTGTAGCGAAATGCTTGTGCTTCTAGTTCCACTTTGATATAAGGGGAGATTGTTGTTATGGGACCTTTTACATCTCCTCTTGGGAGTCATCAACTTCTTTGTATCCAAGCGGTATTGTCTGTGAGAGAAAGACAAAAATGCAATTACACATTCATGGGCAATCGTTGTGTACTGTCTTTATTCCTACTGTAGCAGCATGGTGTAGAATATGAGACGTCTCACAGACACACATTAGCTAGCTAGTTAAAACACACAGGTATAGTTACTTCAAGACTTATTTGAGTCATCAAGCCAAAGCCATTCCTTTACCTTCCGCCATCATCAAAACATTTCTCCAGTTTTGCTGCTAATGAGAAGCAATGAGTCTAGCCAGGCAAGCTAAACTTGGCTAGCTTGGCTTGTAGTGGTACTAGCATGCCCTGTTATGGCCGAATCTACCACCAAATTGTACTGTACTCAGTGGTGAAAAAAGTGCCMAATTCTCGTACTTGAGTAAAAGTAAAGATGCCTTAATAGAAAATGACTCAAGTGAAAGTCACCCAGTAACATACTACAGCATTTGAGTAAAAGTCTAAAAGTATTTGATTTATATATATAATATATATATACAGTTGAAGTCAGAAATTTACATACACCTTAAACAAATACATTTAAACTCAGATTTTCACAATTCCTGACATTTAATCAGAGTAAAAATTCCCTGTCTTAGGTCAATTAACATCACCACTTTATTTTAAGAATGTGAAATGTCAGAATAATAGTAGAGAGAATGATTTATTTCAGCTTTTTCTTTCATCACATTCCCAGTGGGTCAGAAGTTTACATACACTCAATTAGTGTTTGGTAGCATTGCCTTTAAATTGTTTAACTTGTGTCAAACGTTTCAGGTCGCTTTCCACAAGCTTCCCACAATAAGTTGGGTGAATTTTGGCCCATTCCTCCTGACAGAGCTGGTGTAACTGAGTCAGGTTTGTAGGCCTTCTTGCTCGCACACACTTTTTCAGTTCTGCCCACACATTTTCTATAGGTTTGAGGTCAGGGCTTTGTGATGGCYACTCCAATACCTTGACTTTGTTGTCCTTAAGCCATTTTGCCACAACTTTGGAAGTATGCTTGGGGTCATTGTTCATTTGGAAGATCCATTTGCGACCAAGCTTTAAATTCCTGACTAATGTCTTGAGATGTTGCTTCAATATATCCACATTGTCCTCCCTCATGATGCCATCTATTTTGTAGTGCACCAGTCCCTCCTGCAGCAAAGCACCCCCGTGCATGATGCTGCCACCCCCGTGCTTCACGGTTGGGATGGTGTTCTTCGGCTTGCAAGCSTCCCCCTTTTTCCTACAAACATAACGATGGTCATCATGGCCAAACAGTTCTATTTTTGTTTCATCAGACCAGAGGACATTTCTCCAAAAGTACGATCTTTATCCCCATGTGCAGTTGCAAACCGTAGTCCGGCTTTTTATGACAGTTTCGCACAAGTACACCTCCAATTCACTCAAATGATGTCAATTAGCCCATCAGAAGCTTCTAAAGCCATGACATTTTCTTGAATTTTCCAAGCTGTTTAAAGGCACAGTCAACTTAGTGTATGTAAACTTCTGGCCCCCTGGAATTATGATACAGTGAATTATAAGTGAAATAATCTGTCTGTAAACAATTGTTGGAAAAATTACTTGTGTCATGCACAAAGTAGATGTCCTAACTGACTTGCCAAAACTATAGTTTGTTAACAAGAAATTTGTGGAGTGGTTGAAACACTTAGGTTCGAGTCATTAAAACTAGTTTATGTAAACTTCAACTATTTATATATACACTGCTCAAAAAAATAAAGGGAACACTTAAACAACACAATGTAACTCCAAGTCAATCACACTTCTGTGAAATCAAACTGTCCACTTAGGAAGCAACACTGATTGACAATACATTTCACATGCTGTTGTGCAAATGGAATAGACAACAGGTGGAAATTATAGGCAATTTGCAAGACACCCCCAATAAAGGAGTCGTTCTGCAGGTGGTGACCACAGACCACTTCTCAGTTCCTATGCTTCCTGGCTGATGTTTTGGTCACTTTTGAATGCTGGCGGTGCTTTCACTCTAGTGGTAGCATGAGACGAAGTCTACAACCCACACAAGTGGCTCAGGTAGTGCAGCTCATCCAGGATGGCACATCAATGCGAGCTGTGGCAAGAAGGTTTGCTGTGTCTGTCAGCGTAGTGTCCAGAGCATGGAGGCGCTACCAGGAGACAGGCCAGTACATCAGGAGACGTGGAGGAGGCCGTAGGAGGGCAACAACCCACTACCTCCGCCTTTGAGCAGGAGGAGCACTGCCAGAGCCCTGCAAAATGACCTCCAGCAGGCCACAAATGTGCATGTGTCTGCTCAAACGGTCAGAAACAGACTCCATGAGGGTGGTATGAGGGCCCGACGTCCACAGGTGGGGGTTGTGCTTACAGCCCAACACCRTGCAGGACGTTTGGCATTTGCCAGAGAACACCAAGAATGGCAAATTCGCCACTGGCGCCCTGTGCTCTTCACAGATGAAAGCAGGTTCACACTGAGCACATGTGACAGATGTGACAGAGTCTGGAGATGCTGTGGAGAACGTTCTGCTGCCTGCAACATCCTCCAGCATGACCGGTTTGGCAGTGGGTCAGTCATGGTGTGGGGTGGCATTTCTTTGGGGGGCCGCACAGCCCTCCATGTGCTCGCCAGAGGTAGCCTGACTGCCATTAGGTACCGAGATGAGATCCTCAGACCCCTTGTGAGACCATATGCTGGTGCGGTTGGCCATGGGTTCCTCCTAATGCAAGACAATGCTAGACCTCATGTGGCTGGAGTGTGTCAGCAGTTCCTGCAAGAGGAAGGCATTGATGCTATGGACTGGCCCGCCTGTTCCCCAGACCTGAATCCAATTGAGCACATCTGGGACATCATGTCTCGCTCCATCCACCAATGCCACGTTTGACTTGTTTTAAGGACATTACATCAAAGTTGGATCAGCCTACTTCAATTTTCAGTGTGACTCCAAATCCAGACCTCCATGGGTTGATAAATTTGATTTCCATTGATATTYTTTGTGTAATTTTGTTGTCAGCACATTCAACTATGTAAAGAAAAAAGTATTTAATAAGAATATTTCATTCATTCAGATCTAGGATGTGTTATTTTAGTGTTCCCTTAATTTTTTTGAGCAGTGTATATATATATATACACACACACACACACTTTAGTATCAAAAGTAAATGTAATTGCAAAAATGTACTTAAGTGTCAAAAGTAAAAGTATAAATCATGTCAAATTGCTTATATTAACTTCTTTGGGGTAGGGGGCAGTATTTTCACATGCGGATGAAAAGCGTGCCCAGAGTCAACTGCCTGCTACTCCGGCCCAGATCTTAGGATATGCATATTATTAGTAGATTTGGATAGAAAACACTCTGAAGTTTCTAAAACTGGTTGAATGATGTCTGTGAGTATAACAGAACTCATATGGCAGGCAAAAACCTGAGAAAAAATCCAACCAGGAAGTGGGAAATCTGAGGTTTGTAGGTTAACTCTTTGCTTATCCAAGATACAGTGGAAATTGTCATGTTGCGCTTCCAATAGATGTAAACAGTCTTTAGAACCTTGTTTGATGCTTCTACTGTGAAGTGGGGACGAATGAGAGGAGATTGAGTAAGGTCTCTCCCAGAGTGCCACGAGCTGACCATGCGCTGACCATGCGCGATCATGTGAGAGTTAGCTGTGTTCCATCGCATTTGAAGACAAAGGAATTCTCCGGTTGGAACATTATTGAAGATTTATGTTAAATACATCCTAAAGATTGATTCTATACATCGTTTAACATGTTTCTACGGACTGTAACGGAACTTTTCGGACGTACTTTCCGCTGGACTTGTACGCGCGTCGTGAGTTTTGATTGTGTACTGAATGCTCGAACAACGAGGAATTTGGACATAAATGATGGACATTTTTGAACAAAACAAACATTTATTGTGGAACTGGGATTCCTGGGAGTGCATTCTGATGAAGATCAAAGGTAAGTGAATATTTATAATGTTATTTCTGACTTCTGTTGACTGCACAACATGGCGGATATCTCTTTGGGTTGATTTGTTGTCTGAGCGCTGTACTCAGATTATTGCATGGTTTGTGTTACGAATCCCTTTGGCCCGACGGTCTAGGGGGGATGGTAATGGGACCCGTAACACAACTCACGCAAATTATAATAGTGGAAACGTAACAGTGAGAACAAAATAACCACAGACAACTAAATTACTGTCAAACACACAGGGTTTATTTCTAAACACACGGTAAAGGGGGGAGCAGGGAAAGGGGCTGAGCTGGACCCAAGGAAATAAATAATAAGTATCCAAAAACACCCCTAAGCTAGACTAGCCTATTTCAACAACAGCTAACTAACTAACCAAAAATACAGTGGGTGGTCCGCCCAGTTCTAACTAGTGTATTTAACAAAATATTCCTACGGGTAAAGTATGCCCATGGGCGACTTATCTTGGTACCCCCTTTTCCCACCGTCAAACAAACACCATAACAAAACCAATACTCACAGGTGGGGACAAAGTGACATGTAGTTGCAAACCAAACAAGAGATCTATAGACAGATGGCATTGACAGAGAGATTGAGCTCCAGAGAAAACAACTGACAGGGTTTTTAAACCAAGGGAAAGGGAATGTGATTGGGTAAGGGAAAAGGAGCAGGTGTCTTCCAATTAGCGACTGATTGGGGAATGATGATTGTCACCTGTGAGTAGGGGAGAAGGAGAGAAAAGAAATTCACACAGGATACACACAGAATACTTGTATCCGTAACAAAAGAAATACACACAGGATACACACAGAATACTTGTATCCGTAACAGTTTGCTTTTTCCGTAAAGTTTTTTTGAAATCTGACACAGCGGTTGCATTAAGGAGAAGTGGATCTAAATTTCCATGCATAACAGTTGTATCTTTGTATCTTTTAGCAATGTTTATTATGAGTATTTCTGTAAATTGATGTGGCTCTCTGCAAAATCACCGGATGTTTTGGAACTACTGAACATAACGCGCCAATGTAAACTCAGATTTTTGGATATAAATATGAACTTTACCGAACAAAACCTACATGTATTGTGTAACATGAAGTCCTATGAGTGTCATCTGATGAAGATCATCAAAGGTTAGTGATTTACTTTTATCTATATTTCAGCTTTTTGTGACTCCTCCCTTTGGCTGGAAAAATGGCTGTGTTTTTCTGTGACTTGGGTCTGACCTAACATAATCGTTTGGTTTGCTTTCGTCGTAAAGCCTTTTTGAAATCGGACACTGGCTGGATTTACAACAAGTGTATCTTTAAAATGGTGTAAAATACTTGTATGTTTGAGGAATTTTAATTATGGGATTTCTGTTGTTTTGAATTTGGCGCCCTGCACTGGCTGTTGACGAGGTGAGACGCTACTGTCCCACATACCCTAGAGAAGTTAAGAAAAGAAGACAGCAAAATTATTTTTAAWTTTTTTATTTGCGGATAGGCAGGGGCTTACTTTGCTTATGGTATTCCATCGTATTCGATGATGACTTCCACTTCTGAGTTAATGGTGAATTATTTGGTAACTAAAGTCCAATCCGAGATCCACAAACTTTATTTCATTTGGAGCATATGCAGTCTGTGTTGGCGGGGGCAGGCATGGTTGTATGTCTCCTGGGCTGTTTTTGCTGTCTCTTTGTGCTCCTCTCCTCCTCCCACCTCTGTACACTGCTCTGGCAGAACTGCCGCCAGGTGAAACGGTTGGCAGCACTATCCTCTAGGTCTGTAGGTTTTATGTTTCACTTCTTCAGCAACGTTTTTAGCTGGTCCTTGTAGTGCTTCATCTGCCGCCTTACAGACCCCCGGCCAAGATGTAGCTGGCCATACAGGATCCTCCACGTCAAGCGCTACTGAGACATTCGAATGACATGCCCAAGCCAGCGCAGTTGGTGTTGGGTGACCATGGCCGCCATACTCTTGCAGTTGGTCTTATCAAGTATTTCTGTATGGGGCACTTGGTTGCACCAGGTGATTCCCAGGATGTGCTGCAGGCATCTTATGTGGAATCGCTCAAGCTACTTGTTGTGGTGACTGTAAGTGACCCAGGCACCCCTCAGGGCACCCCTCAGCAGGAAAAACAGAACTAGACAATAATTTGTGCCAGGTGTGATACCCCTCCTAAATAGCTCGGGCTAATGTTCCTATCGACTCAGTAAGGCCAGCAGGCTAGTCTTTAGAAATATTKTTTTATTGGTATGTAGCTGTTATGAAAGTTGTATTGTCAATTTTGTTTTGTATTTAAATGCCACTTTAAATGTATACATAACACTGCAACATAATTTCCCCATGGGGACAATAAAGTAAGTAAAGCTTCACAGCTGTAAAGAAGTGTGGTGATGCAGACGGCTTGATAGACGGCAACTTTGGTGTGGAGGTGGAGATCCCTGTTTTGGAAGACCCTGCACCTGAGTTTCCCGAAGGCAGCTGATGCTTGCTTGATCTTATTTTGAATTTCGAGGTCGATGCTGCAGTCCTCAGAGAGAATGCTGCCCAGGTATTTGAAGGACGGAACTATTGCCAGTCATATGTGTTCAATGGTGAAGACAGACATGGTGGGTAGACGGCTGGATCTCCATTGGCAGACTACCTCTGTCTTGGTGGTGTTGATAGACAGTCCCATCCTGCTATAGACCCTCACAGCCGCTACAAGGACGAGCTGAAGGTCTTCCGGAGTGTTGGCCACAAGAACACAGTCATCAGCATAGTGCAGCTCAAGAATCCACTCCGTCAAAACCTTGGTGGTTGCTTGGAACCTTCTGATGTTAAATAGGTTTCCATCCAGCCTGAAGTCCATCGCAACACCGCTGCTGTCCTCAAGCTCCTTGTGGAGAAGCTGGGTGACACATAGGAGGAAGATGTTAAAGAGTACCGGTGCCAGCACACACTCCTGCCTCACACCGATGCTTACTCCAAAGGGCACTGACTCCTGCCCTCTAATGGCCACTTGAGCCATCATCCCACCATTTTTTAAGGGGTGGATCAGCTTAATATTGCGGAAAGAATGTTGCTTCCATCAATGTAATTGTCTGCATCATTTCCAATCCCCCATATTTTTTKGGTAAATATATCCATACACGCATGCATACATATACACATATATACATACACATACCTATATAGACATACTTTTTTAAAGAAAATACCTTTATTATTATTCCCCGCAAACCCTACCACCGATCCCCCAATTGGAGTAAACAAATAAACACTTCTGCTTTTACCTTCAATTTATACATCTTATACACACTTTACAATAGTTCTCTCTTGTTTGGTCTTAGTCCTTCCTCTATTTCTGATGTCCATCCAGTTTGATTTCTATTTGTAACTGTGCTATTTCACAAAAGTTCCAAACCTATATACATTTTACAGATCCCGTATGTTTTACATTGTTTATCTTGTTATTAGTCCCACCCTTCAGCTCCATTCAACCCCTCCCATCTATCTCTCAACATCATCCATTTCGGATTTCTATTTGCCATATCTTTTTCAACTGTGCTGTGATGATTCACAAAATAATTGAACCTTCCTATTCTCATAGCTTGTACAGATTGTAGATTAAAAATAAACATTTTTGCTAAAATAATTATTATATTGATTGATTGACTATGGCTTTTCAAATCACCCAGTATTGCTATCTGTAGCGTTAGTTCTAGGCAAATGTTGCAATTCTTCGGAATTCCTGGACTTGTGACCAAAACGAGCTACATATGGACAATACCAAAATAAATGATCTAATGACTCTGCCTCCTCACAGCAGAATCTGCAGAGCTGGGAAGATTGTATCCCCCATATATATAACATTCTATTAGTTGCAAGAATTTTGTATAGTAATTTAAATAGAAAAATTTGAAGTTTTGAATCTGGCGCTGTTTTGCGTATCAATTCATAAACCATGTGCCATGGAATGGGTACATCGCAAATCTCTTCCCAACTATTTTGCAATTTATATGGCGCAGCTGTCAGTTTTTTGGTCCTTAAATGAAATTGGTATATGTTTTTATTTATCACACTTTTCTTTAACCATTTTATGTTCTTTAATACAGGGCCAACATACCAAGTTCCTTACTTTTTTCCCCTTCTACTTGCCTCTTCCATTTTTGTGGTAATGCTGCAATTAATTGGTTGTAATTTTGGGTAGAGCAGACWTTTCCATATGTCTGTGTTAGCTGCATGTGTGACAACTCCACCAGTCCTATTTATGATACCATTCACTAAAATTATACCTTTTTTTAAAACATTTCTTCAATAAATAGTTTTTTTAATCAATTAGTATATTTGAATTTAACCACAATATTTGTTGTAGTATTTGTTCTGTCATTTCAGGTGGAATAAACTGAAATTGCAACCAACTTTCTAAGGCTTGTTTAAAAAAGAAAGATATTTTGGAGATTATTTCCTTGTCAAACAACCGAAAGTGAGCAGGTGTAATCTGAATAAAGGGAAAAAGGCCCTTCTTGAACATAGGATGAGACATTCGTACCAATTTACTAGAGAACCAGTTTGGATTTAAGTATAACTTTTGTATGACTGATGCCTTTAGTGAGAGGTCTAATGCTTTAATATTTAATAATTTCTGCCCTCCGAATTCATATTCGTTATATAAATAGGCCCTTTTAATTTGATCTGGCTTGCCGTTCCAAATAAATTTGAATATGTTTTGTTCATATAATTTAAAAAGCAGGTCACTAGGTGTAGGCAAAACCATAAGCAAATAGGTAAACTGTTATATGACTAAAGAGTTAATCAGGGTGATTTTTCCACAAATAGACAGGTATTTTCCTTTCCATGGTAGCAAGATCTTATCTATTTTTGCTAACTTTCTACAAAAATTTATTGGAGTGAGATTATTTCTTTCTTTTGGGATTTGTATACCGAGTATGTCCACATCTCCGTCAGACCATTTAATTGGTCAACTACATGGTAATGTAAAATGTGMATTTTTTTAGGGATCCTATACGTAATATGGTACATTTATCATAATTTGGTTTTAATCCAGAGAGGATAGCAAAAGTATCTAGATCCTCTAAGAGGCCGTGGAGAGACGACTCTGATTGTGATTTTAAAAGAAAACATGAATCATCAGCGTAAAATGACACCTTAGTTTTTAAGCCACGGATTTCTAATCCCTTAATATTATTGTTTGATCTCATTTTAACAGCTAACATTTCGATGGCAATAATAAATAGATATGCCGATAGTGGACAACCTTGTTTTACTCCTCTAGATAGTTTTAAACTTTCTGAGATGTAGCCATTATTTACTATTTTACACCTAGGGTTACTATACATAACTTTAACCCATTTTATAAGAGATTCCCCAAAATTGAAATATTCTAGGCATTTATATATAAACTCCAGTCATACTTTATCAAAAGCCTTTTCAAAATCAGCTATGAAAACCAGGCCTGGTGTCCCCGATATTTCATAGTATTCTATTGTTTCCAGTACTTGTCTTATATTATCTCCAATGTATCGTCCATGTAAAAAACCTGTCTGATTAGGATGAATAATATGACAATACTTTTTTAATTCTAAGCGCCAAGCATTTTGCTAGGATTTTTGCATCCCAACACTGAAGTGTAAGAGGTCTCCAATTTTTTAAATGGACTGGATCTTTATATATACCACTTGGGTCCTGTTTCAGTAATAATGATATCAGACCTTCTTGTTGCTTGTCTGATAATCTACGATTTATATAGGAGTGGTTAAAACAAGCTAATAATGGTCCTTTGAGTATATCAAAAAAGTTTTGTATACTTCCACTGGTATGCCATCCAGCCCTGGAGTTTTCCCATCCTTAAAGGCCCCAATTGCATCAAGCAGTTCCTCCTCTGTAATTTGGCCTTCACATGAGTCTTTCTGTACAGATGTTAATTTTACATTATTATTATTATTAGGGAAAAAATCCATACAATTAGTTTCAGTTAGTGGAGATGGAGGAGCCTGAAACGAAAACATATTCTTAAAGTACTTTACTTCCTCTTTCAAAATATATTTTGGTGAATCATGCGTGACTCCATCATTTGTAACAAGTTTTAATTAAAAAAAATTGGTAGCATTTCTATATTGAAGATTGAAAAATAATTTGGTGCATTTTTCCCAATATTCCATCCAGTTCGCTTTATTTTTATAATATATTACATATATTCTTGAATATATATTCTTGAATAAGTTCATATCATTTCTTTCTGTTTTTCCTCTAACTTATTCTGTGCCTCTATGGTACCGTTTTTATTGCTATCTAACTGTACTGTTAGTCCTTCAATTTCCTTTGTTAATGTGGACTCTTTTGATCTAAATTGCTTTTGTTTTATAGATGAGTACTGAATTGCATGGCCTCTAAAGGCACACTTAAAAGTGTGCCATACAATACGGGGATCTGCTGTACCTATGTTATGTCTGACAAAGTCAGTTATAAATTCTTCTGTCCTAGTTCTAAACTATTTATCATCTAGTAGGCTTTGATTAAATTTCCAATATCCTTGCCCACGTGGAAATTCTGTAAGAGTAATATATATGCCAATTATGTGATGATCCGACCGCATTCTGTCCCCTATCAACACTTTTTAAACTTTTGGTGCCAGAGAGAATGGTATAAGAAAGTAGTCAAGACGACTAGCTTGATTAAGCCTCCGCCATGTATATCTCACTAGGTCAGGGTATTTAAGCCTCCATATATCCACTAATTCCAATATATCCATGAATCATGATTTCCTTAAGTGCCTGAGGGTGATAGTTTGTAGTGTGATTTCCTTTCCGGTCCATAGAGGTATTTAAGACCATATTAAAATCTCCCACCATAATAATAGAGTCTAGTGTTGCTTGTAGAGTTGATCAATTCTTATATATATTTTCAAAGAAGCTTGGATCATCATTATTCGGACCGTATAGGTTAATAAGCCATATGTTTATTGTCCAATAACATATTTAAAATAATCCATCTACCTTGAGGATTTGTTTTAACAATTTGCACATTTGGATCAAAAGGATTGTTAATTTAAACCATCACCCCTTTTGAATTTCTTTGCCCATGGGAGAAATATATTTCGCCCCCCCCAGTTCTTTTTCCACAACTTCATCTAAAACTGTTGAATGGGTTTCCTGTAAACAATAGATATTATATTCCTTCTCTTTTAGCCAGGTAAATACGGATCGTATTTTCTTATCTGCTAGGCCATTACAATTGTAACTGGCTATACTTATTTCACCACTTACCATAATGAGACACAACTTTCAATTATTTTTAATCAAAATATATGTGTGTAAACGTACCATTAAAAAGTAACATGATGATTGAGTGTCTATATAGCTGTACCATGATATTTGCATTTCTACTAAGTAAACCTCCAATTGGTCCCTACTATTCTACCCGCTAAAAGCCCTCATCCCGGGTTGGGTTGTCATCCCAATGCCCGGCAGACCACCCTCGACCCCCTGTATCCCATAGCCCTGAACCGACTGGGATCGATCCTTTGAAGAGAGCACACAGTGCCATTTACCGAATTGAAGTAGATCAACTGCCAAATGCATTTCCATCGCCCTCATCTCGATTTGTATTATATATAGCTGTGGAACATCCTCTATTATCCCTAACATCTTTTACTCCTTCACAACAGTTGTGGGATACACACATACACCCACACACACTCAACCCTTACCCCCACAAAACCATAAACTCACTTTCTCAACAATTGCACCATCCCAGAGCCCAACTCAAGATAGGTCTTGATTTACAAATGCACTTGCAGCTGCATGAGGAGGCCTGCAAGACCGCGCAAAAAAATGGGCAAAAATTGAGAGATTTCATTTACCATTGTCACATCCTAGATGATGGAGGTCAAATGTACACATTTTCCCTGAAACACCCACAATACGGTCACCCGTGTTGACCATATTCCCAAGCATCTCCATGCAGTCCGACTTTGATTTTGTGCCACTAGGGTAACAATAATATACCCCCTCTCTGAATGTTCGAGTGTGACCCCCTCCCCATGGGTTACTGCAGCTAGTGTTGCCAGCACTGCCACTGCCTGGGTAGGGGCACCCCACCGGAATCCCCACCGGCTAGGTACAAGGTTGTCAAGGTTCTAATTAGAAGCTTTGAGAATTTCTTTGTGTAGTATGCTCTCCCTTTAGGGGGCTTTGGCTTTGCAGGACCAACCCTGCCAAGCAGGCTCAGAATCTTGAGGGGGCAGTGCTGCTCTTGGTCTCTGACCTCATTTTGGCTGCATACAGACCGCTTACAGCAGGCACATAAAACAGTTAAGGACTTCTTCTTAGTATCTGGGTCATTCAGGTGGGGGTCTAGGGTATAGGGTCATGGACCATACCATTAAAATAGGATCATAAATAAATAATTAGATATCATTTATTTTGATAATGTAGTTCCCCATGATAGGACAATAATAAATCAAATGTATCATTTATTATAAAAATGTTCCACCATGATAGGACAATAAATAAATAAGACGTATAATTCGTTATAAAAGTATATCCATCATCTGAACAACATTGAAAGCCCTCTCATACCCCGGCTCACAGCAATACATTGGCTCTGGGATATGCAACCATTTCATTACTCACTCACTCAACTTTCCAAACATAACAAATAAAATAAAAAAAACACACACCACACCATCCACACATACTGTGCCTTCTGTTTACTTAGTTTTTATCTTCACTATGTTGAATTAGTGCTTGTGTGTTCAATTAGTTATATGTGAAGATATATAGAAAAGCTATATTTTTTATTGTATTGTTACAATCCATAACCGGGCTAGAATTGTGTTTATTTTCCTCATCTATGAGAACTTTGTAATTTTTAAAATAACCATGGAGTAGTCTTTGTGTCTCTGAACAACTGGTTATCAATATATAGTTTATCAACGACGAGAGCTACTCGTTTCGCTTTTAATCTATTTTCTTTGAAAATTGGATACAGAACTTTACGCCGTTCTTCAATTTCCTTCGGAAACTGATCATTCATGCCAATTTTGGTCCCAGCAAGTCTTTTACCCAGGCTTTTAACCATTATTTTATCTTTAAATTAAGCAAATTTGGCAACGATTGGACGTTCATACCGTTGGCCTCTCTGTCCGAAGCSGTGTACACGTTCAAGTTGGATTTTGTCGATAACTTTGCGTTGGACCTGAAGCGCTGTAAGGAGGAACTCTAACTACAGATTCAGGAACTTCCCCTTCTTTCTCCTGGATACCTGTAAGTACCAGATACTCTCTCATGGATCTAGTTTGTATGTCCAGTAAGGCTACCCTCAGAACGGTGTTCTCCTTTTTAATTTCATTCATTTCGGTTTCAATCTTATTGACTGTCCCTCTTAGCTTGTGTGTTTCCTTCTCCAATGTTGCAGCTTTTTCATCACTCATCTCGAGGCTTGCCTTCAACTCTTTTATATCCTTACTAACTAATTCAAGTATACCCAGTTTGTCATTTATTGATTTTAACAGATCGGTTTCGACCTTTACCATTCCCGGTGGTGAAAATATTAAATCGTCTGTGTCTGTAGAAGAGTCACGTTTCCGTTTTGAAATCGGTTCCCCTGTCTTMCTCTCYGTCATGTTTGGGTGTTGCTTGTTTTCGTAATATTTGTCGATAAATGTCTCTAGTCTTARGATTTGTTTTGTGTTATTATCCAGATTGAAGGTTATCACCCACCAGATGATGTAGTGCTAATATTTTAGTCTAACTTGCCGATATTGAATATTACGTTGTATCTTGAGGTGCTCTACATAACTTCGTCCAGTCCGCCATTACCTTTACGTCCGCCACGTCCGCCCTCTCTGGATCGAGCACTTTTGTATGGAGTAAAAAAGTACATTATTTTCGTTAGCAATGTAGTGAAGTAAAAGTTGTCAAAAATATAAATAGTAAAGTATATTACAGATATATTACAAAAAATGATTTAAGGAAAAATACTTTAAAGTACTACTTAAGTACTTTACACCACTGACTGTACTAAACAGTGTGTAAAAAGAGATCTTATATTGATAGCTACTGACAGCAAAACAACTTACTCGTTTGTCATTTAGTCCTGGTCCAGCTGGTCTAGGCTGCCGCCACTGCTTGCTGGTCTTGCAATAATTTTTCTTGCAGTCTCAACTTGTCTTCAGTGTATTCCGGCTGAAATAAATAGGGCTGTATGTTCCTATGTAAAAGAACTTTAAAAAATGTTTTGTCGTCCACCTCTTGGAAAGAAGAATTTTCAGAAGTAACCATTGTAGCTAAATATTTAGCAATCTCGGATAGACAGTGCACTATAACATACTGTAGCTCCTGTGAACCTGTAAACTAGTACCACCCCTGTTTTGAAAAGCCTGCCTTTAAGGCTGGTAACAAGGAAGTATGGCTCCCGTCAGGCTGTAGTCTTCACAAAGCCAGGGAAAACTAGTCAACCTAGATATCCTGTAATGTCCTTGCAGATAGGAACATGGTTGAGACAAGTCCAGTGGCTCTATTGCACAAGGATAACCATATCTACTCACTGCTTGTGTGATTGTGCAATCGGCAAAACACAAAGGCCACAATAATTGCTACAAAACATGGCTCCATTCGTAGATCAGAGGGCAGTCTCAATCAACCATTGACATCATTGGTTGAACTCTCCCGGCATGAAAAATACAAACTATAGTGCATAATTATGTCTGAATCACCCTCTCATCACTCTTAATTAGGTAGGACGACTGGAAAAACACCCCAAATAGTTTCCCTTTAACAAGCATCATCCTCCATATTGCTTTAACTGAGTCTGGGCTTTCATGTCAGTGAAGAGATGGAGGAAAGGAGACAATGACAGAGGAAGCCTGTTTAAACTTTTAAACCACTTAGGACTCCCCACTCAGTACTATTGGTCTTTGTGATTTTGGTGTCTGTTTGGTTCAGTTGCTTTTGATGGGCCGCAGCTGTGGTAAACTCTCATTATGGTTGACCGTTCTCTCCTTGGATAAAATATTTATATGTGAACATATTCCTTTTTGATGAACTATTTAAGACTTAAAGAAATGTTGATTTGAAGGTCTAGGGTGGAACATTTGAGACTCTTTAAAGGGAGATTAGATTAGTTCAACCAAATTACAAAATTATACATTTGTTTCCTTACCCTGTAAGCAGTCTATGGACAAGGTATGACAGCAATCCATGATTGTGTAATTTTGTAATTTGGGTGAACTATCCCTTAAATAACCATATTGATTGAGTCCTTGTGAACCACCAACCTTTGTTAAGAGACACCCCTACAGCAGGGTCTCCTAAACCTTTGAAGCTGCAACCCTTCTCAATTAATTTAAAATTTACTGATAAAGAAAACAATATTTCTAGGAATATATCCCTCAGACTTTAGCTGTGTGACAGACTGGAACTAGCCATGACCCACCGGTTGTGTAACACTGCTTTGAAGAGAGCATTCAGAGTATCAAAGCTAGTTGAACATATACGGTAAAGAATAACCTGTCAGATCTCTGATGATTGCCTCTGGGCTCATAAACCTCTTGACATTTAAGACTGTCACTGGACTGGTGCTGGGCTCCTCACTAGCCTATACGGAGGGACCTTGGAGCAAAGACAGCATTGGTAAGACTCCCCAGCTCTGCTCTACCTTAAGTGTTATACCAGTAATTCTGTATAACCTCCACTACTGTTTAGCCAAAGTGCATGATTTATAACATGTCAAATGGCTCCCTAGATGTTTAACTGGAAATACTGTACATACTGTTTATACTGGGTTTACTGGATACCAGATATAAATTGTGTTTGTGAAGGAATAAAAGCATTATCCATGTAAGGACATTGGAATTATTATCCTGTTTTGCTTTCTGAAAAGCATCCAATAGATCCTTGAATCTGGACCGAGAGTAAATCTGTTTTTCATCTCATAGTTACCATGTGAGGTTAAAGCTCCTCTTTTAACAGCTGAGCACTGAAGACATTAGTGAGGAAAACCTGTCATGATTAAAGGTTTGTGTTACATTACTTCCCAGGCAAACACACAAATGACCTAATAACTGGACTGACGTGCGTGTGTGCGATACGTTACATTAGCACCTGTGTGTGTGTGTTGTGTCCTGAGTTGTGTGTCCGCAAACTCGCATGCACTCCCTTGAAGTTGTAACCAAACAATCAAACTGTCCACTGCTGACAATAGCGGTGCATGGGTAAAATCACCGGGGAAGCAAAGCCAGGAATAAAATGCCATATTACAACCTACAGTGGTAAGAAAAAGTATGTGAACCCTTTGGAATTACCTGGATTTCTGCATAAATTGGWCATAAAATTTGATCTRAYCTTCATCTAAGTCACAACAATAGACAAACAYAGTGTGCTTAAACTAATAACACACAAATTATTGTATTTTTCTTGTCTTTACTGAATATATCATTTAAACATTCACAGTGTAGGTTGGAAAAAGTGTGTGAACCCTTAGGATAATGACTTTTCCAAAAACTAATTGGAGTCAGGAGTCAGCTAACCTGTAGTCCAATCAATGAGATGAGATTGGAGATGTTGCCCTACAACAACAACAAAAAACWMACAAAATTTGATTTTGCTTTTCACAAGAAGCATTGCCTGATGTGAACCATTCCTCGAACAAAAGAGATCTCAGAAGATCTAAGATTAAGATTTGTTGACTTGCATAAACCTGGAAAGGGTTACAATAGTATCTCTAAAGGCCTTGATGTTCATCAGTCCACGGTAAGACAAAGTGTCTATAAATKGAGAAAGTTCAGCACTGTTGCTACTCTCTCTAGGAGTGGCCGTCCTGCAAAGATGACTGCAAGAGCTCAGAGCAGAATGSTCAATGAGGTTAMGAAGAATCCTAGAGTGTCAGCTAAAGACTTACAGCAATCTCTGGAAGATGCTAACATCTTTGTTGACGAGTCTACAATACGTAAAACACTAAACAAKAATGGTGTTCATGGGAGGACACCATGGAAGAAGCCACTGCTGTCCAAAAAAAMCATTGCTGCACATCTGAAGTTCGCAAAAGAGCACTTGGMTGTTCCACAGYGCTACTGGCAAAATATTCTGTGGACAGATTAAACTAAAGTTGTRTTGTTTGGAAGGAACACAMARCACTATGTGTGGAGAAAAAAAGGCACAGCACATCAACATCAACCTCATCTCAACTGTAAACTATGGTGGAGGAAGCGTCATGGTTTGGGGCTGCTTTGCTGCCTCAGGGCCTGGACAGCTTGCTATCATCGACGGAAAAATGAATTCCCAAGTTTATCAAGACATTTTGCAGGAGAATGTAAGGCTATCTGTCCGCCAATTGAAGCTCAACAGAAGTTAGGTGATGCAACAGGACAACAACCCATTAGACAGATGTAAATCAACAACAGAATGGCTTGAACAGAAGAAAATACGCCTTCTGGAGTGGCCTAGTCAGTCCTGACCTCAACCAGATTGAGATGCTGTGGCATGATCTCAAGAGAACGGTTCACACCAGACATCCTTAGAATATTGCTGAACTGATACAGTTTTGTAAAGAGGGTTCACCTACTTTTTCCACCCTGCACTGTGAATGTTTACATGGTGTGTTCAATAAAGACATGAAAACGTATAATTGTTTGTGTGTTATCAGTTGAAACAGACTGTATTTGTCTACTGTTGTGACTTAGATGAAGATCAGATAAAATGTTATGACCATTACACCGTAGGTGTAACAGTATAGCTTCCGTCCCTCTCCTCACCCCTACCTGGGCTCGAACCAGGGACCCTCTGCACACAGACAAGTCACCCTCGAATTTATTCAGAAATCCAGGGAATTCTAAAGGGTCCACATACTTTTTCTTCCCACTGTATGTGTTGTGATAATTGCATTGTTTGCTCYATAACCTGTTAGTTCATATGCCTTGATACCTTGATAGGCCTAAGGCAGAGACAATAATAAGGCACAGCAGCAGAATAAATTCAATCACACCTGTCTGGTGAAGTGTGTGTGTGTTAGGATTGAATATTTTCTCGGTATTTTACAAATGTTCCATCCTGAGAACAAATCACTTTTTTCCAAGTAACCTGGTATTTCCCGCCAAAGCCGGAAGTGTCATTCAAAAGCATTATAAAGAATATACTGTAAATAGGCCTATGTCTGGATTTGATTAGAGCTTTGATCGAAAATTCAATCCCGACGCTACCTGAGCCCGATGAGCAATAAATTAAATACATTTGACAATTTAATGTATTTAACAATCAGCAAGCTCTTGCTGAATTTTAAATAAAGCAGCCAATAAAACTAACGGGGAGTTTGAAAGAAGAGCAAATGGCGGTAGGCTATAGCAGTTATTTATTCAGACACATCCAGTAACCATTCAATCTTCTTGAAAATAAGCATTTAAGGAGAGGCCAGAGGAGCACAAGGTGTGTGCATATTGTGCTAGATACAGAGGCTATAAGTTAGAAGCTTATTATGCATAACCCATCGTTAATTAGCTAAATATAAGGCCAATACTGCATTGAATTTATTACCTGAAAAATGTAGTCTAGGACATCTCGATATAGAGCTATATATCAATCTAGAACAGGATTATATATTTTGGATGCAATTTCAATTTCAATGGAGTTGAGAGGGAGAGAAAGACTGCAAGAGAGTGCTCCGGAGTGCACTGATTTAAAGCAACGATATTCGAGTGATAGGCTGTTTTAAAGCTGAAATGTAAAAAATTATAATCTTTACAATAAAAAAATAAGGTGACCACTGAAAGCCAGATGGAGATGGGTAAATTAGAGGTGCATTCTGTATTTATTGTCACGCCTGCTACCGCTCTTCTCCCCAGCATTGCGCACACCTGCCCCCCCCCCGACCCCCGAACTCACCTGGACTCAATCACCTCTGTCATTACCTTCCCTATATCTGTCTGGTTCCCCGCTTCAGCATTAATGTTCATATGTCCTTGTATATCAGTGTGCTGACGCTGTTTCTGTCCTGTTAGCTGTCTGTTCCTATTAAATGTTTGACTCCCCGTACCTGCTTCTCAACCCCGGCGTCGGTACTTACATTGATATTACTATAGCATAGGCTATGCTGCAGCAAATGTGGCCTACCTGTCACAAGAAAAAAAGTTTCCATAAGATGATAGGTCTACATATTGAGATGGGCTGTCTGTCCCCACCCTGAGCGTTGATGATTCATCATGCAGAGGCCGTAGATAAGCCAGATTTAGACATCACACATAATTTAACAGTTCCATTTCACGCCATGCTGTTCATATAAATCATTTACAGGTTTCTCAGTTATTTATCCCAGGAAAAGAGTGGTTTTGGGCAGTAATTCCCGGTAAATCTCGATAACCTGGTTCCCGCCATTTAACCCTAGGGTGTGTGCAAGTAGAAAAAACTTGTTGACTCACCCTACTTGTAGAGAAACGCCAATATCATTCTCCTCTCTTTCATGTTACTGAAAAGGTCTATGACTCTGTCACACATTACAGGCTTTTATTTTTTGTTGTCCTAGGCTACCTGGMTAAAATGCTTACTCGCTAGCCTAACTTCCTTTCATGGGCAATGATGCGCCAGGCCAGTCTAACTACATGTTGAACTACTGAACAAAAATATAAAAGCAACATTCAACAATTTTCCTGAGTTACAGTTCATATAAGGAAATCAGTCAATTGAAATAAATCCATTAGGCCCTAATCTATGGATTTCATATGACTAGGCAGGGGCGCAGCCATGGATGGGCCTGGGAGGGCATAGGTCCACCCACTTGGGAGCCAGGCCCAGCCAATCAGAATTTGTTTTTCCCCACAAAAGGGCTTTATTACAGACTGAAATACTCCTTAGTTTCAATTGTCGTCTCAGACGATCCCGCAGGTGAAGAAGCCGGATGTGGAGATCCTGGGCTGGCGTGGTTACAGGTGGTCTGCGATTGTGAGGCCGGTTGGACATACTGCCAAATTCTCTAAAACGGTGTTGGAGGCAGCTTATGGTAGAGAAATTAACATTCAATTCTATGGCAACAGCTCTGGTGGACATTCCTGCAGTCAGCATGCCAGTTGCATGCTCCCTCAACTTGAGACACCTGTGGCTGTAATGCCCGGGGTGTAGTGGATGAAAGGAGTCAAACGCAGGAGACAGAGAGTTCAGAGTAGCGTTCCAAATTTAATTCCCCACACGGGTGAAAACACGACGCTACTCTAAAACAAATGCTTCACCACAAACAAAGTGAGAAACACGAAAATCACAAACCAACGTACACGTACCCTGACACACAAGAATGTACAGACTGTACACACAACAATCCCGCACACCCAGCAGGCCGGGCTGCTGGGTAATAAAGCCCCACAAATCACCCTAACCACAAACAGGTGTCACTACTCAACAAAAAGGGAGGGTGRGGAAAAGTCAGTAGCAGCTAGTAGGCCGGTGACGACGACCGCCGAGCGCCACCCGAACAGGAAGGAGAGCCACCTTCGGTGGGAGTCGTTACAGTGGCATAGTGTTGTGTGACAAAACTGCACATTTTAGAGTGGCCTTTTATGTTCCCCAGCACAAGGTGTACCTGTGTAATCAGCTTCTTGATATGCCACACCTGCCAGGTGGATGGATTATCTTGACAAAGGAAAAATGCTCACTAACAGGGACATAAACAAATTTGTGCACAACATTTGAGAGAAATAAGCTTTTTGTGGATATGGACATTTTCTGGGATAGTTTATTTCAGTTCATGAAACATGGGACCAACACTTTACACATTGCGTTTTTATTTTTGTTCAGTATACATCTAGCTACATGTTGAACTTCCATCCTATCAGGCCAGGGRCATAATGTATGAATTTATGGTTGGGTCAGAATCACCATAATAAAGTCCAAAGTCCTATCTCCATCCATGGCTATTTAGGAAGGGGCTGATTATTAAAACATTTTTGCTAGCCCCCAGAGGACAACGACACAACAAAAGGGTAACAATTCAAGTTTTTTCTGCCAATTACGTTTTGCTGTGATGTGATTGGTGTGAAGCCAAATCCATACTGGCTTCCCTTGACACTTTTTATTGGTGCACCAAGACCATTCACAGTTGAACTTAGTCAGTTTAGCTCAACGCTGATTATATTTTTATTTCTATATATATATATATATATATATAGTTGAAGTCGGAAGATTACATACACTTAGGTTGTAGTCATTAAAACTCGTTTTTCAACCACTCCACAAATAGCTTGTTAACAAACTATAGTTTTGGCAAGTCGGTTAGGACATCTACTTTGTGCATGACACAAGTCATTTTTCCAACAATTGTTTACAGACAGATTATTTCACTTAATTCACTGTATCACAATTCCAATGGGTCAGAAGTTTACATACACTAAGTTGACTGTCCCTTTAAACAGCTTGGAAAATTCCAGAAAATTATGTGATGGCTTTAGAAGCTCCTGATAGGCTAATTGACATAATTTGAGTCAATTGGGGGTGTACCTGTGGATGTACTTCAAGGCCTAACTTCAAACTCAGTGCGTCTTTGCTTGACATCATGGGAAAATCAAAAGAAATCAGACATCAGAAAAAACATTGTAGACCTCCATAAATCTGGTTCATCCTTGAGAGCAATTTCCAAATGCCTGAAGGTACCACATTCATCTGTACAAACAATAGTATGCAAGTATAAACACCATGGGACCACGCAGCCGTCATACCGCTCAGGAAGGAGACGCGTTCTGTCTCCTAGAGATGAATGTACTTTGGTGCGAAAAGTGCAAATCAATCCCAGAACAACAGCAAAGGACCTTGTGAAGATGCTGGAGGAAACAGGTACAAAAGTATCTATATCCACAGTAAAAGAGTCCTATATCGACATAACCTGAAAGGCGCTCAGCAAGAAAGAAGACACTGCTCCAAAACCGGCATAAAGCCAGACTACGGTTTGCAACTGCACATGGGACAAAGATCATACTTTTTGGAGAAATGTCTCTGGTCTGATGAAACAAAAATAGAACTGTTTGGCCATAATGGACATCGTTATGTTTGGAGGAAAAGGGGGAGTCTGCAAGCCGAAGAACACCATCCCAACCCTGAAGCACGGGGGTGGCAGTATCATGTTGTGTGGGTGCTTGAGGCAGGAAAATGATGTGGATATATTGAAGTAACATCTCAAGACGTCAGTCAGGAAGTTAAAGCTTGGTCACAAATGGGTCTTCCAAATGGACAATGACCCCAAGCATACTTCCAAAGTTGTGGCAAAATGGCTGAAGGACAACAAAGTCAAGGTATTGGAGTGGCCCACTGGGAATGTGATGAAAGAAATTAAAGCTGAAATAAATCATTCTCTCTACTATTATTCTGACATTTCACATTCTTAAAATAAAGTGGTGATCCTAACTGACCTAAAACAGGGAATATTTATTAGGATTAAATGTCAGGAATTGTGAAACTGAGTTTAAATGTATTTGTCTAAGGTGTATGTAAACTTCTGACCTCAACTCTATATTGCCACTGACAATGACTTCATTGGTAGAAATCACCAGTTACAACCCTAAATCCGTAAACATGGGCACCCTCATAGATATTATCCTGACCAACTTGCCCTCCAAATACACCTCTGCTGTTTTCAATCAGGATCTCAGCGATCACTGCCTCATTGCCTGCATCCGCTATGGGTCCGCTGTCAAACGACCACCCGTCATCACTGTCAAACGCTCCCTAAAACATTTCTGCGAGCAGGCCTTTCTAATCGACCTGTCCCAGGTATCCTGGAAGGATATTGACCTCATCCCGTCAGTCGAGGATGCCTGGTCGTTCTTTAAAAGCAATTTCCTCACCATCTTAATCTAGGGTATGTGCGACGCTACCGTCCMACCTGGCCAACATCCGGTGAAATTGCAGAGCGCCAAATTCAAAAACAGAAATACTCATAATAGAAATTCATAAAACCTACAAGTGTTATACATCGGCTTAAAGATTAACTTCTTGTTAATCCAGCCGTTGTGTCAGATCTCAAAAGGCTTTACGGCGCAAGCATACCATGCGATTATCTGAGGACAGCGCCCAGCACACACAACATTACAAACCGTAACCAGCCAAGTAGAGGAGTAACAAAAGTCAGAAATAGCGATAAAATGAWTCACTTACCTTTGATCTTCATATGATTGCACTCACAAGACTCCCAGTTACACAATAMATGTTTGTTGTGTTCTATAATGTCCCTCTTTATATCCAAAAACCTCAGTTTTGTTGGCGCGTTTTGTTCAGTAATCCATTGGCTCAAAGGCAGTCACAACAGGCAGACGAAAAATCCCAAAAGTATCAGTACAGTTCGTAGAAACATGTCAAACAATGTTTATAATCAATCCTCAGGTTGTTTTTAGTCATAATAATCAATAATATTTCAAAAGAAAAACAAGAAAAGCRGTCGCATGCAGCAAACAGGTCTGGGGATTTTCCACTATCCACTCACTCAGAGTGGTCTTACTCCCTCATTTTTCAGAATACTAGCCTGAAACAATTTCTAAAGACTGTTGACATCTAGTGGAAGCCATAGGAAGTGCAATCTGAGTCCTACGTTATTGGATACTGTATAGGCAGTCAATGGAAAACTACAAAAAATCCCACTTCCTGGATGGATTGTTCTCAGGTTTTCGCCTGCCATATCAGTTCTGTTATACTCACAGACATTATTTTAACAGTTTTGGAAACTTTAGAGTGTTTTCTATCCAAATATGCATATACTATATGCATATCCTAGCTTCTGGGCCTGAGTAAGAGGCAGTTTACTTTGGGCACGCTTTTCATCTGGATGTCAAAATACTGCCCCCTACCCCAGAGAGGTTAAATAAGCATGCCCCTTTCAAAAAAWKTWGAACTAAGAACAGATATAGCCCTTGGTTCACTCCAGACCTGACTGCCCTTGACCAGCACAAAAACATCCTGTGGCGGACTGCAATAGCATCGAATAGTCCCCGCGATACGCAACTGTTCAGGGAAGTCAGGAACCAATACACACAGTCAGTCAGGAACGCAAAGGCTAGCTTTTTCAAACAAATTTGCAACCTGTAGCTCTAACTCCAAAAAGTTTTGGGACACTAAAGTCCATGGAGAACAAGAGCACCTCCTCCCAGCTGCCCACTGCACTGAGGCTAGGCGACACGGTCACCACTGATAAATCCATGATAATCGAAAATTTCAATAAGCATTTCTCTACGGCTGGCCATGCTTTCCTCCTGGCTACCCCGGCCAACAGCTCCGCACCCCTCGCAGCTACTTGCCCGAGCCTCCCCAGCTTCTCCTTCACCCAAATCCAGATCGCAGATGTTCTGAAAGAGCGGCAAAACCTGGACCCGTACAAATCAGCTGGGCTAGACAATCTGGAACCTCTCTTTCTAAAATTATCCGCCGCCATTGTTGCAACCCCTATTACCAGTCTGTTCAACCTCTCGTTTCGTCCGAAATCACTAAAGATTGGAAAGCTGCAGCGGTCATCCCCCTCTTCAAAGGGGGTGACACACTAGACCCAAACTGTTACAGACCTATATCCATCCTGCCCTGCCTTTCTAAAGTCTTTGAAAGCCAAGTTAACAGATCACTGACCATTTCGAATCCCACCGTACCTTCTCCGCTGTGCAATCCGGTTTCCGAGCTGGTCACGGGTGCACCTCAGCCACGCTCAAGGTACTTAATGATTTCATAACCGCCATTGATAAAAGACAGTACTGTGCAGCCGTCTTCATCGACCTGGCTAAGGCTTTCGACTCTGTCAATCACCGTATTCTTATCGGCAGACTCAATAGCCTTGGTTTCTCAAATGACTGCCTCACCTGGTTCACCAACTACTTCTCAGATAGAGTTCAGTGTGTAAAATCGGAGGGCCTGTTGTCCGGACCTCTGGCAGTCTCTATGGGGCTACCACAGGGTTCAATTCTCGGGCCGACGCCTTTGTCTGTATATATCAACGATGTCGCTCTTGCTGCGGGTGATTCCCTGATCCACCTCTATGCAGACGACACCATTCTGTATACATCTGGCCCTTCTTTGGACACTGTGTTAACTAACCTCCAAACGAGCTTCAATGCCATACAACACTCCTTCCGTGGCCTCCAACTGCTTTTAAATGCTATTAAAACTAAATGCATGCTTTTCAACCATTTGCTGCCCGCACCCTCCCGCCCGTTTATCATCACTACTCTGGACGGTTCTGACCTAGAATATGTGGACAACTACAAATACCTAGGTGTCTGGCTAGACTGTAAACTCTCCTTCCAGACTCATATCAAACATCTTCAATCCAAAATGAAATCTAGAATCGGCTTTCTATTTCGCAACAAAGCCTCCTTCACTCACACCGTCAAACTTACCCTAGTAAAACTGACTATCCTAACGATCCTCGACTTCGGCAATGTCATCTACAAAATAGCTTCCAATACTCTACTCAGCAAATTAGATGCAGTCTATCACAGTGCCATCCGTTTTGTTACCAAAGTGCCTTATGCCACCCACCACTGCGACCTGTATGCTCTAGTCGGCTGGCCCTCGCTACATATTCGTTGCCAGACCCACTGGCTCCAGGTCATCTATAAGTCTATGCTAAGTCTATGCTAAAAATCGCTGAAGCTGGAGACTTAAATTTCCCTCACTAACTTTAAACATCAGCTATCTGAGCAGCTAACCGATCGCTGCAGCTGTACATAGTCCATCTGTAAATAGCCCACCCAATCTACCTACCTCATACCCATATTTTTTTTATTTACTTTGCTGCTCTTTGGTACACCAGTATCACTACTTACACACCATCATCTGCTCATCATCATCTGCTCATCTATCACTCCAGTGTTAATCTGCTAAATTGTAATTACTTTGCTACTATGCCCTATTTATTGCCATACCTCCTCATGCCATTTGCACACACTGCATATAGACTTTCTTTTTTTTCTATTGTGTTATTGACTGTACGCTTGTTTATTCCATGTGTAAGTCTGTTTTGTTTGTGTCGCACTGCTTTGCTTTATCTTGGCCAGGTCCCAGTTGTAAATGACAACTTCTTTGTCGTTCTCAACTAGCTTACCTGGTGAAATAAAATAAAAATACATTTTATCAACAGATGCCAAATGCTTGCTGGCTTCCCTTGCATTCAATGCTACGGGTGCAAAAATGCCATACCCTTTTTGACCAGACAGCATCAGATAGATGGGCTACACATACTGAGACAGTGGAGTATACTGAGACTGTTTCACTCGATCGGATGTTTTCTCCGGTGAGATACATTCAGCCTTTTGTGAATTGAATGAAAATTATGAAACACAGAGAGACGAAAGATAAATGCTGAAAAGAAAGTGGTACATTTTTGGTGGAAGCCTGGCTTCCCTTGGCATCCATTAATACTTGCCACTGACAATGACTTCATTGGTTGTTGCCACATTGAGATGCAGTGCCTTCGTCAGCGAACCATCAGGTCGAAGACAGCTCAGTCATATAGTATTTACAATAAATTACTTCAGTTGCAGAGCCAGATAGTTGTGCCTCATAACCAATGTGTGCCTCACTATGTGTCTCACTATGTGCATCATACCCACTTCATGATGTTTGACTGCCGATCAATGACTGCCATAGGCCAGAGAGGGAAGTGCGTATTAAATTGTTCTTATTATGACAGCCGTGTAACTCAAGATACTGTGTGTGCTGTGCGTAGAGAGTGCGAAGTGAATATGGAGAGTACCAGGTGATTGAAATTCCTACCGATAATGTAAATGTCATAACTATGAATCTGATCTGAAATGTTTCGGTCTGTTTTGAAATTCCACTCTGTTTTTTAGTAATACAGTATCTCATTGCTGATATATAACACCGTGCATTGATGTGTATTAAAATGCATATTGATATTTTGTCTGTGTAAAATCCATTTTAATATTAATCCCTCCTCCATGCACTTTTTAAATGCCTATTTATCAAATATGAGTAATTTGTATATGGCGACAGATGAAAAGGAATCGATTAAACTGCTCTGCAGCTGTGAAAATCAGAGCCAAATACACAAAAACTGTTTTCAGGAAAACAGCTTGAATGAGATTATTTAGAGATTAAAGCCCTTGATAGAAACGGTAATCATTCCTTCTCTGTGAGAACATTTTCAAATGCTTGTTGAAATAAAGGATAAACACCTCAGCCTTGTTTAAAAACCCTCACCTGTCCACCTTTATGATTGAAACTAGAGTCACAGTAGCTAGCACTCTGAAAGCATCTCCCTCTCGCTAGCTCGCTCTCTCACTCACTCGCACTCTCTCTCTCTCTCCCTCTCTCTCTTGCTCTCTTTCTCATTCTTCCCTCTCTGCCTCTCTTTTATCCCCTTTTCAGTTTGTTTAGGTCTCCTACGCTCCTTTCTCCCCATTATCCAGTCCCACTCTTTCTCTCACTTCCTGATTTAATCATTTCATAGACTGACACAAGCTCAGTCCCTAAAAGAAACCATTGAGAATAGGATAGGTGCCTACCGTACCCTTTCTCCTCACTCCTCTGTCCTTCTCCCTCCCACCTTCCCTCTCTCCTCATATTTCGAATGAATTCATCCCTTCTCCGCACCCAGCTCTGAAGCGATTCCAGTGAAATTGTTGAATTAATGTGACCTTAATGAAACCCCTGCAGCTCTATCCTCTACTTCTCCTAACGTTACCATAGGTGACTGAGTCATGTTATGATGTAAGAGAGGGAGGACCATCTGACCACAGTCTCCAGGCTGGGAATGGCCTTCATGTTGTAACTATAATGTATCTATTATGTACTTATGTTGGGTTTTAAGTTATGCTGATTGGGCAATTTTTGGTATTTTTATTTAACCTTTATTTAACTAGGCAAGTGACATTTGGGACATTTGCTCTTTTCTTGATGGCACATGACCTGTTCCTACTTCTTGTTGGAGAATCATCCAGGTATGTTGTTAAATGGTGAAGAAGTTATAATGATCAGGCTGACAGCCTTTGTGAATAATGTAGTGGTGAGTGGGTAACTTCAATGAAGAGGGATTGGGGAGCATGAAAGGTGGGTTAAGAGATGGGTGAAGGGTAATTGTGTGTGTATGTGTGTGCGCTCCCGCGCCCACATAGTGCTCTAAGCTAATTCTAATACATAGCAGCCACGGGACTGGCGGTTCACGCCACCACACACTGCCTTTATGGATGTGACTCATACATTAATGATCATCATTATCTCATAAACGTTATGAGACACTTGATCAGACATTCACCCAAACAAGCACTCAAACTTTCACATGACAAGCAATTTATTTGCATCACACACACACACACACACACACACACACACACACACACAGACTCCCCTACAAGCACAAACAGCTTCACTTTTTAGAAGTGCTGTGAATATTTATTTTGTGTCACTCAGTCTGTGTGTGATAATCAGATGGAAGCAGATTGAAAACAGTCGTGGCTTCTCTAATTGATTCGAATCACAAAAGTGTGTGTGTACGTGTGCACATCTGCGTGAGTGTTTCCATTCATGTGTGAAACTATCCATAAGTGTTACCGACCAACACGTTTTATCCCCCAAGTGTTGAGGATAAAACTCCTAAATGAGATGTTAGTTTGGCAACACTTTATTTTAAGGGTCCGTAATAAACTATTTATTAAGCGTGTGTTCACCATTTATTAATCATTACTCCCACGTTAATAAACCATTTACTAATCATTGGTAAAGTATTGTTGCAGCCCCTAATCTAAAGCGAGCACTATTTATGCTTCATAAATACTTCATAAATGTTTTGAGTGACCAGTGTAATTGAAACTAGGAGATCAGGTTGCATCTTCTCACAAAAAGATGGGCATGCCATTGGCAGACATTCCTGCAGTAGCTGGTAAAAGAATAATCACAACACAGGATGTTTAGGGAAATATGTATACATTTATGAACAACTAGCTTACTAAGATTTACAAATGTGGTAGTAATGGTTAATAAATGGTGAATCCCTTATAAATGGTTTATTATTAAAGTGTTACCGTACTTTGCCCAAACACTTACACACTTTGCTTCTCCTTGGTCTGCAGTTAAAAACCAGGTCTGCTTTGACCAGTCAGACATACACACTAAGAAAATGACTACCACACACTCATAAAGGCTTCAATTTCTATTTTACTTTGATCGGAAACAGAAATCATTTCATTTGTGTCAAGAAGAAAATTGTACGTTGGCTGCCCCCCTGGTAATATCGATGCCACAATAAACTCCATCAAATAACACAACTCTTTCCATTGGAGTTAGACGTGATTACCCAGGCAACATCAACATTTTATTGAAGATATTTTTTTAAATATATATATTTTTAAACATCAGTTCAACGCTTGAGTAGGGTTGAGATCAGAGGACCTTGTAGTAAAGTCGAGATGGTGGGTTCACCATGAATAAGAGGGAGGGGTTATAACATCACATCAATCATACTGTAGGTACAACAACACGTAGTTCAAATGAGTCCCATGCCTTTAAAAGTAAGGTTGTTTAGTCCATTGAGCAATGCCTAGGAATCCCTCAACATATCTTCATTTAGCCTACATCCCACCATTACACATTTCTGTATTTTAATACCGCGTCAAGGAAAACACAAGATCACAAGATAGGTCTTTCTCTTCGGTTAATGACAACAAAAACAGAAATAAATACCTGTATGTTATGTGCACAATGTATACACAAATATAGATTTTGTCTGTGGTGTTTGTTTTGGGGGGGGGGGGGACTGGCTGTTGCTGATAATATAGTATTAGCTCAGTTGTTCTCTTCTGGTGTTACTAGTTTAAGTGTTTGTGAGGCAGGTATTGTCTTTCCTCTCTCTGTTCTTTCTGTTTCCTATTTCCCTGTTTCCTGGCAGCATGAGTCTCACCATGGAACTACTGAGCATGCTCCAGCACAGGAACCCCCGTTCCCAGTGTTTCCCTCCCAAAACAAGATTGAGATGGGAAATCTAATAAAAACCCAGCACATTCCACTACGATTATGGGAGATTGAGTCCTTACAGGCTCACAGCCTCACACACAGCTGATGCTCTCATCTTTGTCCCTGGTTGCCTTGTGTTTGTCTGAGTTTGATTTGGTCCTCACAAGGTTTCGTAGGGAGTCCCTGGGTCCTCCACCGCTGTGGACCCCATTCCCGAGGGACCCCATTTCCTCCAGGGGCAGGTGGGTGGAGTTGTAGGCCAGCGGAGGGATGGTGTTAACCAGTATGAGCTGCAGAGGCTTCCTCTCCGGGCTGTACTGGCAGCGTACGTAGCGGGAGAAGGCTGCACGGTACGTCTTGTTGAACAAAGTGTACACCAGAGGGTTGATGGCTGAGGAGAGGTATCCCACCCACACAAACACATTCARCAGCCCCCCCATCACCCCCGGATCACAGTTCACAGGGTCGCACACCACCGCCAACACATTGGTGATGAAGAAGGGACACCACATGACCACGAACAGGAAGAAGACCATTCCCAGGACCTTGGAGGCTTTCTGCTCGTTGCTGATTGACTGCATGGTGCGACGCCCGTACCGCGGGTCCACACCGGCCCCGCCGACCCCTCCTCCTACCCCTCCCGTGTCACGGCTGAGCGAACGCCTGAAGAAGAGCTTCTCTGAGGAGAGTGAGCCCTGCGGGAGGAAGCCCAGGGTCAGGGTGGCGATCCTCTTGGGCCGGGGCACCAGCTGGTCCAGGCAGAGGGTAGCCTCGTTCTGGAGGGCGCTGATGGTGAGGAAGTAGGTGACCACCATGATGGTGAGGGGGAYGAAGAAGGCCACGAAGGAGCCCACCAGGACGAAACTGTCGTCTGTCAGCAGGCAGCTGCCCTCTTTAAACACCTTGGTGTGGTCCCGCAGGCCTAGGACGGGGATGGGCATGGAGATACCTACAGAAAGACACGGAGGGGAGAGAGGTTAGTTTAGTATGAGATGTGTGTGTGTGTGTGTGTACATGCGTGCTTACATGTGTTCCACTTCTTATTTAAGATCTCAAATCGAAAAAGTAAAAGCAATTTTGTACAGCTTGTCTCTTCCTAAACGGTAAATAGCAGTGTGGCACTTCAAGATTGTGCCAGTAATATCAAAAAGTCTGGCCCTATAATGTACAGATCATTCTACGGGCAAAGCACACCTGTTGCGCATTCCCACCATAAATCAATCCACCACGGCAGGATCCTCTGGCATCAATAATGCAATAGTCCTCATATCACTACTGTGTGCCCACCAGGACAGATAAACCCTGCAATTTCCCCTCACAGGCCCAGCATTAGTGTCATTAGTGTCCAATAACTGGATTTGTGAAGGAGAGGGACAGAAGCATCTGGAGCCATTCACTAAGGCTTTCATCCCCATTGCAACACAGTGAGATGCAAAGACTAATAACCTTAGGGAGGGAGTTCAACTGGCCTGAAATTGACGGCCATTTTGGGGCTTAGACCAGGAAAATAGACGGGGACAGTTGCCAGAACCAGCTCCAATTAAGATCACATCGCTTTAGGCTTTGGTAACAGATTTAATGATTTACAACCTCACATTTGCAAGGGCATTAGCCTATTTCCCCAATTCTGTCTGGTCTGGCAWCCAGATCTGAAGGAATTAAATAGTCACTCGTTTTTTCACCATTTTACTACAGACCTGTCAAATTTAAGAGGCAAACATCCATCAACACGCCTGCAGAATTCTGAAATTAAATAGACATTTTCTCTCTTTCTCTTCCTCCTGACAATCTCCTTCCTCAAAAGATAGAGGGGCTTGGAGAGAGAAAGGTGGAGTTTTTCTTTGAGTTGATGTTTTCTTAACCACTATTTTTTGGCTGGCTTAGAGAAAATGCAGTAATGCAATTTCGTCAAGAGTATTAGCAAGTTGAGAAAGAGAATTCTTATTGTGTGTGGGTTGGGATGTGGAAGCAGTCAAGACAATATTTTGCTACCAGATGGCCATGGAACCCTGAATCAATCATATGACTTAAGTCCAACATTTCTTAATGTAAGCCTTTGTTTATGTTCCTGTATCTTTACTTCATTCTTCCCTAGTATTACAGGTTGTTTGGACTAGCTTCACATTGCCCTGGGTGTGTGCTCAGTGGTTCCCTGGGTTCCCTTGCCCTGCAGTTGGAGACAGGCCAAAGAACACATACCTGATCCAAACATCTCAACCATCTCTGCCATGTTTCCACGATAACACGTCAATACCAGAGCCACAGATACACTGAGCTCCGGGTTAGAGATTACACTAGACACAGACCTAGGATCAGCTCACCCTTCCCAAAACTTGAGCTTAACCTCAGGAAGAAGAAATGCTAAGAGAAGAAATGTATTCCAATAAATACAGCTCAGCTAATTATCCCTCCATGTTTGCACAAAATCTTTCTGTGGCAGTTACATTGATATTGAACTGCTGATGTCAACATGTACATTGTTATGCCTTTGGTAATTGCGTGTTTCTTTGCTCTAGGAAACTATACCCAGTGTGTCTGAAGAGAGAGAGATACAGCTCCAGGGAAGACACATCACAACATGACAGAAATACGGGAAGCTGCAGGAAGCTCCTGAATGATTTAATAGAAAGAGAAAGACTGCAGGTTACAAAGACCAAAGAGTATTATTATTTAATTGAGCTTTGCGGTCTTACAAAAATGATTGGTTGATATGAAATGTTTTTATGTCCTGGTCATGGCCCAGGAACTTTCCTTGGTCATGGCGATTTGAGGTGTGTGTCAGTGTGAGGGTGTGGACTCGTGTGTGTGTGAGACTTTGTTTGTGCGTAATGTGTGTATGTGCGTGCACACATTCATTGTACAGGATGAGGTGTGTACGTGTAGACGTGTGTTCTGTGTATCGGTGGGATTTTGTAAGGTCTTCAGTGATCTCTCTCTGTGGTAGGAGTCTTGTACAATAGGCTGGGCAGTAGCAGCACTGTTCCAGGGTTTATTTAACAGCATACATCATCTCAGTTCTGTGTAACATCAGCTACACTTCAGCTTCTATTTCTCTTCTCTTTCTCGGTCTGCCGTGTACAGATGGACGAGAGGAGAGGGGGATGATACATAACATGAAGATAAGCAGCAGTGACTATCTTATTTAATTTGCAGGCAGCAGCGTATCATATGATAACTTTCCGCCTGGGGCCTGGAACCTGTGGAATGGTGAGTCATATTAGGGGTTCATTCCTCCCCACGTTGTGTGTTGTCTCTCTCTGCTTCCCTGGTTCTATGTGACAATGTCTCTCCCTGCCTACCGGGGTCTCTACACAGCATGACTGGATCATTTGTGGTGGTATTGACCAGCATGACTGGATCATTAGTGGTGGTATTGACCAGCATGACTGGATCATTAGTGGTGGTATTGACCAGCCATGAACTGGAGCATTAGTGGTGGTATTGACCAGCATGACTGGATCATTAGTGGTGGTATTGACCAGCATGACTGAATCATTAGTGGTGGTATTGACCAGCATGACTGGATCATTAGTGGTGGTATTGACCAGCATGACTGGATCATTTGTGGTGTATTGACCAGCATGACTGATCATTTGTGGTGGTATTGACCAGCATGACTGGATCATTAGTGGTGGTATTGACCAGCATGACTGGATCATTAGTGGTGGTATTGACCAGCATGACTGGATCATTTGTGGTGGTATTGACAGAGCATGACTGGACATTTGTGGTGGTATTGACCAGCAATGACTGGATCATTTGTGGTGGTATTGACCAGCATGACTGGATCATTAGTGGTGGTATTGACCAGCATGACTGGATCATTAGTGGTGGTATTGAGGCATTGGTTTGAAGCAATGGAAAGGAGCCACAAGTCTGACAGGCAGTTTTTATTTTTGATCTGATCACCCTCTAATATTCTTAAATTATATACAAATTTACGTCTGGTTATTTGAACCCTAAAAGTTGATAACTCCTACAGCAGGGCATGTCTCATTTTAGCAGCAGCTTCAGCTTCGATACAGAAATAGTTGGCTGTGCTGGCTTTCACGCAACATACAGTGGGAAGAAAAAGTATGTGAACCCTTTAGAATTACCCGGATTTCTGCATAAATTGGTCATAAAATTTGATCTGATCTTCATCTAAGTCACAACAATAGACAAACACAGTCTGCTTAAACTAATAACACAAACAATTATAATTTTTMATCTCTTTATTGATCACACCGTGTAAACATTCACAGTGCAGGTTGGAAAAAGTATGGGAACCCTTGGATTTAATAACAGGTTGACCCTCCTTTGGCAGTAATAACSTCAAACAAACGTTTTCTGTAGTTGTGGATCAGACTGCACAACGGTCAGAAGGACTTTTGGACCATTCTTCTTTACGAAACAGTTTCAGTTCCACAATATTCTTGGGATGTCTGGTGTGAACCGTTCTCTGGAGGTCAGGCCACAGCATCTCAATCGGGTTGAGGTCAGGACTGACTGGGCCACTCCAGAAGGCGTATTTTCTTCTGTTCAAGCCATTCTGTTGTTGATTTACATCTGTCTAATGGGTTGTTGTCCTGTTGCATCACCTAACTTCTGTTGAGCTTCAATTGGCGGACAGATAGCCTTACATTCTCCTGCAAAATGTCTTGATAAACTTGGGGATTCCTTTTTCCATAGATGCTAGCAATCTGTCCAGGCCCTGAGGCAGCAAAGCAGTCCCAAACCATGATAATCCCTCCACCATAGTTTACAGTTGGGATGAGGTTTTGATGTTGGTGTGATGTGCCTTTTTTTCTCCACACATAGTGYTGTGTGTTCCTTCCAAACAACACAACTTTAGTTTMATCTGTCCACAGAATATTTTGCCAGTAGSRCTGTGGAACAKCCARGTGCTCTTTWGCRAACTTCAGATGTGCAGCAATGTTTTTTTTGGACAGCAGTGGCTTCTTCCATGGTGTCCTCCCATGAACACCATTCTTGTTTAGTGTTTTACGTATTGTAGACTCGTCAACAAAGATGTTAGCATCTTCCAGAGATTGCTGTAAGTCTTTAGCTGACACTCTAGGATTCTTCTTAACCTCATTGAGCATTCTGCTCTGAGCTCTTGCAGTCATCTTTGCAGGACGGCCACTCCTAGAGAGAGTAGCAACAGTGCTGAACTTTCTCMATTTATAGACACTTTGTCTTACCGTGGACTGATGAACATCAAGGCCTTTAGAGATACTWTTGTAACCCTTTCCAGGTTTATGCAAGTCAACAAATCTTAATCTTAGGTCTTCTGAGATCTCTTTTGTTCGAGGAATGGTTCACGTCAGTCAATGCTTCTTGTGAAAAGCAAAATCAAATTTTGTGAGTTTTTTTATAGGGCAAGGCAGCTTTAACATCTCCAATCCAGTCTCATTGATTCGACTCCAGGTTAGTTGACTCCTGACTCCAATTAGCTTTTGGAGAAGTCATTAGCCTAGGGGTTCACACACTTTTTCCAACCTACACTGTGAATGTTTAAATTATGTATTCAATATAGACAAGAAAAATACAATAATTTGTGTGTTATTAGTTTAAGCACACTGTGTTTGTCTAATGTTGTGACTTAGATGAAGATCAGATCAAATTTTATGTCAAATTTATGCAGAAATCCAGGTAATTCCAAAGGGTTCATATACTTTTTCTTGCCACTGTACATGACACATGTTTATTCTGTATGGAGCTAAGTCTGATGGCTTGATGCACCAGACTGCATTAGTGGCTCAATCATTTCCTTTTCATGCTAGGCCATTGACTTGATCAGCTGGATATCAACTAGGCCATTATAAAGTCCTGATTGTTCAGTCGCCTTGGCTTTTACGCTAAATAATATAGACCTTAAAACTCAAATTACAGTTGCTTATGAGTCATTCTCCTTTCATTCCCTCATTCACAGCCTCCATCCCTCCTTTGCTCTCACCCCATGGCGCCTGTTGCCTTGCCCATATCCAACAGTAAAATGTTCAAATGTGGGGGTGTTTTACAAAGACTTGGTTCTAAATATGCCCCTCCCCTGACAACCACACTTTATATTAACAAATACAGACACATGGTCTCTGTCTGTCTCTCTCAAGGGAGCAGCATATACACTACCATTCAAAAGTTTGGGGTCACTTAGAAATTGCCTTGTTTTTAAAATAAAAGCAAWTTTTTTGGTCCATTAAAATAACATCAAATTGATCAGAAATACAGTGTAGACATTGTTAATGTTGTAAATGACTATTGTAGCTTGAAACGGCAGATTTTTTTATGGAATATCTACATAGGTGTATGGCCCATTATCAGCAACCATTACTCCTGTGTTCCAATGGCACGTTGTGTTAACTAATCCAAGTTTATAATTTTAAAAGGCTAATTGATCATTAGAAAACCGTTTTGCAGTTATGTTAGCACAGCTGAACACTGTTGTACTGATTAAAGACGCAATAAAACTGGCCTTCTTTAGACTAGTTGAGTATCTGGAGCATCAGCATTTGTGGGTTCGATTACAGGCTCAAAATGGCCAGAAACACTTTCTTCTGAAACTCGTCAGTCTATTCTTGTTCTGAGAAATGAAGGCTATTCCATTCCAGGAAATTGCCAAGAAACTGAAGATCTCGCACAACGCTGTGTTCTACTCCCTTCACAGAACAGCGCAAACTGGCTCTAACCAGAATAAAAAGAGGAGTGCGAGGCCCCGGTGCACAACTGAGCAAGAGGACAAGTACATTAGAGTGTCTAGTTTGAGAAACAGACGCTTCACATGTCCTCAACTGGCAGCTTCTTTAAATAGTACCCGCAAAACACCAGTCTCAACGTCAACAGTGAAGAGGCGACTCCGGGGTGCTGGCCTTCTAGGCAGAGATGCAAAGAAAAAGCMACAATGAAGCTGCCAGTTGAGGACTTGTGAGGCGTCTGTTTCTCAAACTAGACACTCTAATGTACTTGTCCTCTTGCTCAGTTGTGCACCGGGGCCTCCCACTCAATTAGGCTTTTAAAATGGTACACTTGGATTAGTTAACACAACGTGCCATTGGAATACAGGAGTGATGGCTGCTGATAATGGGCCCCTTTTTTCCCCCCTTGTAGATATTCCATAAATCAGCCGTTTCCAGCTACAATAGTCATTTACAACATGAACAATGTCTACACTGTATTTCTGATCAATTTGATGTTATTTTAATGGACATAAAATGTGTTTTTCTTTCAAGCAACAAGGACATTTTTTAGTGACCCCATWCTTTTGAATGGTAGTGTACTTGTACAGGCTTTTCTTCCTGTTTCTTACCCACAGAGATGGTCCAGACAGCCATGATCTTGAGGCGGGCCTTGGTTCGGGAGTTGAAGCGGCTGTGGTGGAGGGGGTTTCTGATGGCAATGTAGCGGTCCAGAGAGATGGCACACAGGTGCATAATGGAGGCTGTGGAGAACAGCACATCCAGATAGATCCAGACAGGGCACAGGTCAGAGGGCAGGGGCCACCAGTAGTCTGTAGGGGGGAACACAGAGAAAACAATGAACTCTGGAGAAGAAAAAAATGGGACAGTTACACAATATACAGTATGTGAGACTTTTAACACAGATTCGTTTTTATGAAATTGGAGTTGGTTGTAAAACACATTTGCAGTGGCATTGTGACGTTTTTTAACAGAGTTGTTAGGTAGTAATATCCACTAAAAAGCTTCTTATGAGGTGACCAAAATACATCAAATAGAAAGCCTCAGATGTGTGGAACCAAACCCTCTAAAACACAGACTTAAGCTACTTTAAGACACATACACACTGAGGTTAACACACACAGCGCAAGGCAGCCTTTCACAGAATGTAGAAGGCTTTTTATAATAAAATATTACTCTTGAGAAACTGTAACTACATCCCCCACAAAGACAAAACTTAATACAACCTCCAAATTAAAAGTTTACACAGTAACGTGCCGAATAAAGACCAGGCAGCAGAATCTGATAGTATGCGACAGATCCCCACACCAGGCCAAAACAAATACTCTGCCTGGATAATAACCTGGAGATAGGGAATGTCACTTTTGCATCCACAGTCAGACGTGGCAGTTACACTGTTTCTCCATTTTATCCTCTATTTCTCTCTCTCCATGGGGAAGTCAGACTCCCTCGCTCCTCTCCTCCAGGTGAAGGAGAACCTTACATAAAGCCTGTTTATTTGGACTCAGTGACTCATTGTCATCACCATGGTCACGGACTGACTGTGTGTCTCTTTCTCTTCTTCCCTCTCTATCGCTCTGCCTTTCTCGTTCTCTTCTTTCCGTTGCATGTCTTTCGTCCTTATCCCTTCCTTCCTTTTTCTCTCTTCTATCTCCCTCTTTCATCTTTCTGAGGTAGAAAGTCATTAGACATCCAGCTGTCTCAGCATGCACCTCTTTGTGGTAAGATATATTTTGGTCTGCCCATCTGAATGTCGAAATGGATGGAGGGAAGATAGAGGGAATAGGGTAGGGGGGATAAAATGGAGGCAGTCCATGTTTGCGGATTAGGATCTTATAATGATGATGTGTCACCTGCAGCCAATATAGTGTAGTACATTCCCTTATCTCTAATCAGTCTGCCTGAGTTGTCTCCATCCCACCCTGTAGGATTTAGCCTAAATGAGTCTTTCTGACCTGCAGCCAGAGAAGCAGAGAGAGCCTAATGATGCTGGTTTAAGGCCTTGCAGAGCAGCCACAGTGAATTACCCYTCAGTGCTGTTCGCAGAGCGACCAATAACCCCAGTGAAAAGAAGACTGCTGAAAAGTAACATATTTTCACTACTACTTTTCAGAAACCCAAAAACACTTGACACTGCAGTATTTCACAGCTCAGGCAGAGAAGTGCACACGCTTGTCTGAACACCCTAAGAAAGAGGACACGTTTGGTTAAGTTCCACAGAGGGATGCTGTATATGTCCATGCAGATATTGGCAGGGGCATCAATTTGGGCACTGGAGACAAATGAAAGCGCTTTTCTCCTCAAACTTGCTGACAGCTTCAGGCTTGTTTGCCTTCCCCCTGACCAAAGCTGCATTTGTATTTCCTACCAAACAGAGTGAGGAATGGTGAGAGAGAAAGAGGGAGAGAGAGAGAGAGGGGTAGAGAATGGGAAAGAGAGAGGACCAGTGAAAGATAGTGGGAGAAGGAGAGAGGAATAGACATGGTGAGCTAGAGACATGGTGAGCTAGAGACCTTCATGACCACACAGTGTATACACCAAGTCTTTCATCAATGACAGACACAAAGAGTATCTCCAGAGACCGCTAAAGGATTTGTTAAATTATGTGGACCCAACCGGCATRAAGAATTCTGAACAGGTTTTCTTTCTGACTTTATCTGGTTTAGTACTTCCTCAGTGCTGCCTTGTGTCAGGGGTGAATAGTGTATTTCTAACATGTTTCTCTTTACTCCATCTCCCTTTCTCCCCCTTCTCCTCTCGCTCTCTGCCTCTGTAGGTCTAGATCAGGGGTGTCAAACTCATTTTGCACCCGGGGGCCGCGTTTGGTCTTCAACGAGGTCCGGAGGGCCTCACTGAAAATGTGTTATATTTCCTYKCCGTCAGAAGAGGCAAAAAATAGTCCTCTATCCAACGTTTTGGGAATTTCCGATGCTCCCTGACTGTCTTGTTTTCATTCCGGTGATTATTAGCAAGCTGGACACAGTCAAGAAACTGTATGAATGTAGGTCCATTATTATTTCTAGACAGTTTAGATTTTGTTTTAAAGTAAATTGAGTTTGCTTCTCCCCAAAATATGTATTTTTCTTTTTAAAACGCTAGCCATATGTTTGACACTTCTTTTGGCCGGATTCCACTTAAGTCCACTTGGAAAAGACCATCTGTAGAAATTCAAAAAGGTTACCATACAGAATTAATCCAATTTAATAAAGCCTATCTCTCCAAGAACATGTGAAATCAACTCATTGACATGAAAGCTCACAGAACTCTAATCCACCAGGGCCAATACAATGGGTGAAACAATGACAGGTTATTCCAACAATATGTCTGTGTTCTGACAAAAACAATCCTGTATAATGGCTGGAAGGCCTTTCGATTGTGATTCTGATTCAGAACATCAAGAGGTCTGCTCCTTTGAAAAGACTAGAATCAGTTATTACATTCGGTGCAGAACCCAGAAACACACCGTTGGACCATGTGAGTGTGTGTATGTTGAAACAGCCAGGAAATATGTTTGTAATGATAATACTACGCTTTAAATCAGGTGTGTCTTTAGAAGGAGAGCTGGAGAGAATTTGGAGATGAGAGAGAGAATAGAGGAGAGTAGAAGGCAATTTGCCAATGTGTCATCTTCAGGCTCAAAGAGTGTCAGTCTATTCCACGCTGCTCTGATGGCACAATGACAGGAATAATACAGTCCAAATGAACAAGTTGCCTGAGAGAGAGGTGAAAGGCAGAGCAGGTGAGGAGAGAGAGAAAGAAGGAGGGAGAGCAGAAGGGAATTCATCCGCCAATTCTGTTGCAAAACGTTTCTTAAACGGAAACGAACGAAACGGGGAGGGACCTACAGTGCATTCGGAAAGTATTCAGACCCCTTGACTTTTTCCACATTTTGTTACATTACAGCCTTATTCTAAAACTGATTCAATTGTTTTTCCCCCTCATCAATGTACACACAAAATCCCACAATGACAAAGCAAAAACAGGTTTTTCTACATTTTTGCAAATGTATCCCAGAACCCTCCCGGAAATATTACATTTACATAAGTATTCAGACCCTTTACTCAGTACTTTGTTGAAGCACCTTTGGCAGCGATTACAGCATTGAGTGTTTTTGGGTATGACGCTACAAGCTTGTTGGCACACCTGCATTTGAGGAGTTTCTCCCATTCTTCTCTGCTCTTCTCTGCAGATCCTCTCAAGCTCTGTCATGTTGGATGGGGAGCGTCTCTGCACAGCTATTTTCAGGTCTCTCCAGAGATGTTCCATTGGGTTCAACTCCGGGCTCTGGCTGGGCCACTCATGGACATTCAGTCCTTTAGGTGTCTTTTGGCAAACTCTAAGCAGACTGTCATGTGCCTTTTACTGAGGAGTGGCTTCCTCAGTAAAGGCCACTCTTGAGCTGGCCACTCTAACGTAAAGGCCTGATTGGTGGAGTGCTGCAGAGATGGTTGTCCTTCTGGAAGGTTCTCCCATCTCCACAGAGGAACTATGGAGCTCTGTCAGAGTGACCATCTGTTCTTGGTCACCTCCCTGACAAAGGCCCTTCTCCCCCAATTGCTCAGTTTGGCTAGGTGGCCAGCTCAAGGAAGAGTCTTGGTGGTTCCTAACTTCTTCCATTTAAGAAATGATGGAGGCCACTCTGTTCTTGGAGACTTAATGCTGCAGACATTTTTTGGAACCCTTCCCCAGATCTGTACTTCATCACAATCCTGTCTCAGAGCTCTACGGACAATTCCTTCGACCTCATGGCTTGGTTTTTGCTCTGACATGCGTTGTCAACTGTGGGATCTTATATAGACAGGTGTGTGCCTTTCCAAATCAAGTCCAATCAATTTAATTTTCCACAGGTGGACTCCAATCAATTATAATTTAATCCATTTTAGAATAAGGCTGTAAGGGGATCTGAATACTTTCCGAATCCACTGTACCTGAATCTATCCAACTGGAATCTCTGGTTTGCTCTGTTGGCTTCCATTTGGTTCTGAAACGGTAAACCGTTTCCGTAACGAATACACCCAGGCGAGAGACCGGAGAGAGAGAGTGGGGAGGGTGGGGAGGGAGAGTGAGAGCATAGATGTACAGTAACTCATATCTCACGTTGCCCTCTTTAGCTGGTTGGGTTCTCTCGTCTCTCACCTGTCTGATGAGTGACGGATCATGTGAACCTCAGACGTCTGGTGCCATGGGAACACGTCTGCTGTCTGTCCAATAACTCAACCTCATACTGCCTGTATGAGATACTATAATAAAACCGTATACTGTAGTATTTCTTACGAGATCCTATGAAAAAAACAATTTTTTATCATCTGAATCCAAACTTGAGATGTGTGACTCTTGAGTAAATTATGCATGGAAACTCAAATGCAATTTAAGTTACAGTACCCACGTGGATTTAATTTAATTTACTGTTGAAGTCGGAAGTTTACATACACTTAGGTTGGGTTCATTAAAACTTGTTTTTCAACCACTCCACAAATTTCTTGTTAACAAACTATAGTTTTGGCAAGTCGGTTAGGACATCTACTTTGTGCATGACACAAGTCAATTTTCCAACAATTGTTTTCAGAAGTTGACTGTGCCTTTAAACAGCTTGGAAAATTCCAGAGAATTATGTCATGGCTTTAGAAGCTTCTGATAGGCTAATTGACATCATTTGAGTCAATTGGAGGTGTACCTGTGGATGTAYTTCAAGGSCTACCTTCAAACTCAGTGCCTCTTTGCTTAACATCATGGGAAAACAAAAGAAATCAGCCGACCTCAGAAAAACAATTGTAGACCTCCACAAGTCTGGTTCAATAGTATGCAAGTATAAACACCATGAGACCACGCAGCTGTCATACCGCTCAGGAAGGAGACGCGTTCTGTCTCCTAGATATGAACGTATTTTGGTGCGAAAAGTGCAAATCAATCCCAGAAGAACAGCAAAGGACCTTGTGAAGATGCTGGAGGAAACAGGTTCAAAAGTATCTATATCCACAGTAAAACAAGTCCTATATTGACATAACCTGAAAGGTCGCTCAGCAAGGAAGAAGCCACTGCTCCAAAACCGCCATAAAAAAAGCCAGACTATGGTTTGCAACTGCACATGGGGACAAAGATCGTACTTTTTGGAGAAATGTCCTCTGGTCTAATGAAACAAAAATAGAACTGTTAGGCCATAATGACCATTCGTTATGTTTGGAGGAAAAGGAGGAGGCTTGCAAGCCGAAGAACACCATCCCAACCGTGAAGCACGGGGGTGGCAGCATCATGTTGTTGGGGTGCTTTGCTGCAGGAGGGACTGGTGCACTTCACAAAATAGATGGCATCATGAGGCAGGAAAATTATGTGGATATATTGAAGCAACATTCAAGACATCAGTCAGGAAGTTCAAATCAAATCAAATGTTATTTGTCACATACACATGGTTAGCAGATGTTAATGCGAGTGTAGCGAAATGCTTGTGCTTCTAGTGCCGACAATGCAGTAATAACCAACGTGTAATCTAACCTAACAATTCCACAACTACTACCTTATACACACAAGTGTAAAGGGATAAAGAATATGTACATAAAGATATATGAATGAGTGATGGTACAGAACGGCATAGGCAAGATGCAGTAGATGGTATAGAGTACAGTATATACATATGAGATGAGTAATGTAGGGTATATAAACATAAAGTGGCATAGTTTAAAGTGCTAGTGATACATGTATTACATAAAGATGGCAAGATGCAGTAGATGATATAGAGTGCAGTATATACATATTACATATGAGATGAGTAATGTAGGGTATGTAAACATTATTTTTAAGTGGCATTGTTTAAAGTGGCTAGTGATATATTTTTACATACTTCCATAAATTCCCATTATTAAAGTGGTGGAGTTGAGTCAGTATGTTGGCAGCAGCCACTAAATGTTAGTGGTGGCTGTTTAACAGTCTGATGGCCTTGAGATAGAAGCTGTTTTTCAGTCTCTCGGTCCCTGCTTTGATGCCCTGTACTGACCTCGCCTTCTGGATGATAGCGGGGTGAACAGGCAGTGGCTCGGGTGGTTGTTGTCCTGATGATCTTTATGGCCTTCCTGTGACATCGGGTGGTGTAGGTGTCTGGAGGGCAGGTAGTTTGCCCCCGGTGATGCGTTGTGCAGACCTCACTACCCTCTGGAGAGCCTTACGGTTGTGGGCGGAGCAGTTGCCGTACCAGGCGTGATACAGCCCGACAGGATGTTCAATTGTGATCTGTAGAGTTTGGGAGTGCATTTGGTGACAAGCCGATTTCTTCAGCCTCCTGAGGTGAAGAGCGCTGCTGCGCCTTCTTCACAACGCTGTCTGTGTGGGGGACCAATTCAGTTTGTCCATGATGTGTACGCCGAGAACTTAAAACTTACTACCCTCTCCACTACTGTCCCGTCGATGTGGATAGGGGGTGCTCCCTCTGCTGTTTCCTGAAGTCCACAATCATTCTCCTTTGTTTTTGTTGACGTTGAGTGTGAGGTTATTTTCCTGACACCACACTCCGAGGGCCCTCACCCCTCCCTGTAGGCCGTCTCGTCGTTGTTGGTAATCAAGCCTACCACTGTAGTGTCGTCCGCAAACTTGATGATTGAGTTGGAGGCGTGCATGGCCACGCAGTCGTGGGTGAACAGGGAGTACAGGAGAGGGCTCAGAACGCACCCTTGTGGGGCCCAGTGTTGAGGATCAGCGGGGTGGAGATTTTGTTACCTACCCTCACCACTGGGGGCGGCCGTCAGAGTCCAGTACCCAGTTGCACAGGGCGTGGTCGAGACCCAGGGTCTCGACTTGATGACGAGTTTTGGAGGGTACTATGGTGTTAAATGCTGAGCTGTAGTCGATGAACAGCATTCTCACATAGGTATTCCTCTTGTCCAGATGGTTATGGCAGTGTGCAGTGTGGTTGCGATTGCGTCGTCTGTGGACCTATTGGGTCGGTAAGCAAATTGGAGTGGGTCTAGGGTGTCAGGTAGGGTGGAGGTGATATTGTCCTTGACTAGTCTCTCAAAGCACTTCATGATGACGGAAGTGAGTGTTACGGGGCGGTAGTCGTTTAGCTCAGTTACCTTAGCTTTTTTGGGAACAGGAACAATGGTGGCCCTCTTGAAGCATGTGGGAACGCAGACTGGGATAAGGATGATTGAATATGTCCATAAACACACCAGCCAGCTGGTCTGCGCATGCTCTGAGGACGCGGCTGGGAATGCCGTCTGGGCCTGCAGCCTTGCGAGGGTAACACGTTTAATGTTTTTACTCACCTCGGCTGCAGTGAGGAGAGCCCGCAGGTTTTGGTAGCGGGCCGTGTCAGTGGCACCTGTATTGTCCTCAAAGCGAGCAAAAAGTTTATTTAGTCTGATCTGGGTAGAAGATCCTGGTTCGGAAGGGGCTGGTTTTCTTTTTGTAATCCTGATTTTGCTGTAGACCCTGCCACATACCTCTGTGTCTGAGCTGTTGAATTGCGATTCTACTTTGTCTCCTATATGGCACTTGCTTGTCTTGATTGCCTTGCGGAGGGGAATAGCTACACTGTTTGTATTTCGTCTGTTTCCGTCACCTTGCCTGGTTAAAAGCAGTGGTTCGCGCTTTCAGTTTCGCGCGAATGCTGCACTCAATCACGGTTTTGGTTTGGGAATGTTTTATTCTTTTGCTTGTGGTATTACGTCACTGATGCACTTTTTCTAATGAACTCGCTCACCGAATCAGCGTATTCGTCAATGTTGTTGTTGGACGCAATGCGAACATATCCAATCCAGGGATCGAAGCAGTCTTGAAGCGTGGAATCAGATTGGTCGGACAGCGTTGAACAGACCTGAGCGCGGAACTTCTTGTTTTAGTTTCTGTTGTAGGAAGCAACAAAATGGAGTCGTGGTCAGCTTTTCCGAAAGGAGGGGCGGGGGAGGGCCTTATATGCGTTCGCGGAAGTTAGAATAACCAGATGATCTAGGGTTTTACCCAGCCCTGTAGCACAATCGATATGCTGATAGAATTTGGGGTTTTGTTTTCAGATTAGCCTCGTTAAATCCCCAGCTACGATGATGCAGCCTCAGGGTGTGTGGTTTCTAGTTACATAGAGTCAGATAAAGTTCGTTTCAGGGCCATCGATGTGTCTGCTTGGGGGGGATATTATAGGCGCGTGATTAATGTAAGAGAATTCCTTGGTTAGATAATGCGGTCGACATTTGATTGTGAGGAATTCTAAGTCAGGTGAACAGAATGACTGAGTTTCTGTATGTTGTTATGATCACACACTGTCTCGTTAATCATAGCATACCCCCGCCCCTCTTCTTACCGGAAAGATGTTTGTTTCTGTCAGCGCGATGCGTGAAGAAACCAGCTAGCTTGCCCGACTCCGTTAGGGTCTCTCGAGTGAGCCATGTTTCCGTGAAGCAAAGAACGTTATTAGGTCTCTGATTTCTCTTGGAATGCTACCTTTGCTCGATTTCATCAACCTTGTTGTCAGGAGACTGGACATTGGCGGTGTATGCTAGGGAGTGGAGCGCGGTGTGCCCTTCTCCGGAGCCTGACCAGAACGACCGCTTCATTTGCCCCTTTTACGGGCGTCGTTGTTTAGGGTCGCAGGCTGGGATCAGAAAGATTACCTGGGTACCAATGTAAGAAATAACCGTAAAAAAAAACAAAATACTGCATGTTTCTAGGAACGCGAAGCGAGGCGGCCATCTCTGTCGGCGCCGGAAGTAGTTAAAGCTTGGTCTCAAATGGGTTTCCAAAAGACAGTGAACCCAAGCTACTTCCAAAGTTGTGGAAAATAGCTTAAGTATAACAAAGTCAAGGTATTGGTAGTGTCCATCACAAAGCCCTGACCTTAATCCCATAGAAAATGTGTTGGACAGAAACTGAAAAAGCTGTGTGCAAGCAATGAGGCCTAAAACTTGACTCAGTTACATCAGCTCTGTGAGGAGGAAGCGCCAAAATTCACCCAACTTATTGTGGGAAGGTTTGTGGAGTTAAAGTTAAACATTTAAAGGCAATGCTACCGAATACTAATTGAGTGTATGTAAATTTCCCACTGGGAATGTGATGAAGAAATAAATCTGAAAGAAATAATTCTCTAGCATTATTCTGACATTTCACAGTCTTAAAATGGGTGATCCTAACTGACTAGACAGGGACTTTTTACTAGGATTAAATGTCAGGAATTGTAAAAAACCTGAGTTTAAATGTATTTGGCTAAGGTGTATGTAAACTTCAGACTTCAACTCTACATCATGAACATGAGGTCTGATATCTCTTCCCACACCTTGTATCAGACATTTTCTTTTATGATCTTCATCGACAGTTCAGTATATGTAACTAACTCTGATTATATCCACTGAACAAAAATATAAACGYAACATGTAAAGTGTACATTTTATCGATAGCAATTTGAAAATACAGAGATACCGTGTTGAGATCCTGAGGCCCATTGTCGTACCATTCATCCGCCACCATCTCATGTTTCAAAATGATAATGCACGGCCCCATGTCGCAAGGATCTGTACACAATTCCTAGAAGCTGAAAATGTCCCAGTGCTTCGATGGCCTGCATACTCACCAGACATGGCACCCATTGAGCATGTTTGGGATGCTCCAGATTATCGTGTGTTCCAGTTCCAGCCAATATCCAGCAACTTCGCACAGCCATTGAAGAGGAGTGGGACAACATTCCACAGGCCACAATCAACAGCCTGATCAACTCTATGCAAAGGAGATTTGTCGCGCTGCATGAGGCAAATGGTGGTCACACCAGATACAGACTGGTTTTCTGATCCACTCCCCTACCTTTTTTTTAAGGTATCTGTGACCAACAGATGCATATCTGTATTCCCAGTCATGTGAAATCCATAGATTAGGGCCTAATGAATGTATTTCCATTGACTGATTTCCTTTGAAAATGGTTGCAGGTTGCGTTTATATTTTTGTTTAGTATATATCACAGGCAGACCCCTAGCATGGTAAAAAGGTTTACTTCCACGTTTGGAACATGAAGAGTGTCCACTGTCTTCCTGCTGCTTGATGGACAGACACAGTAATCTAAACTCCTCTTATCTCTGATGTACATGTATCATGTACAGTATATATCCCAGTTGAATGATAATGATCTGGTCCTCTGGGATAATTTCTCTGGTCTGATCTAGGCTTGTTGCTCTGACTTTGAGGTTACTGAGCCCTGTCTTCACAGCTGGAAACAGACTTTGCAGGGGAAGATAGGGGGCTTAAGGAAGTGTAAAGTCATCTGGTGACGAGGCTGATATCAAAGGCTTTATCCACAGAAGCAGGAGAGAGTAAATTCATGCTTTGTCACATGCAGAGAAAACATCACACACAGTCTTGTCATCAGGGGAACTCAGGTCAGAAACACTGGGGTAAGGTTGTATGACAGCAGGGTATGAATAAGGAARAATAGGGAAACTTATAATTAAGATGAACTCCATCCATGTTTTGCCTTTTTAACTCACAATCTAATTAAACAGCAAACAGCCTGTCACGATCGTGTGGAGGAGAGACGGAYCAAAACGCAGCATGTGGAAAATAAGCCATCTTCTTTTATTTTACTACGAAGATGAACATGAAACGAAACACTATTACAACCTATACAAAAACAACAAACGACCGTGAAGCTATAAACGTAGTGCACACACACAGGCTACAAACTTTCAACATAGACAATTCCCCACCAACAGCTAAAGCCTATGGTTGCCTTAAATATGGCTCCCAATCAGAGACAACAATAACCAGCTGTCTCTAATTGAGACCCAATTCAGGCAACCATAGACTTTCCTAGACACCTACACTCAACCATAGACACAGCTAGACTACTATACTAAACATAAACCCAACTACTCTAATAAACCCCCTAAACCTTACAACCACCCTAGACACTACAAAAACCACATACATTCCCCATGTCACACCCTGACCTAACCAAAATAATTAAGAAAACAAAGAATACTAAGGCCAGGGCGTGACACTGCCACTATAATTTATGAGAGAGACAGAAAGAGCTGTTGAAGGACAAGGAACTATCTGACAGACAGAGAGTTCTTGAAACAGGTGCTAATTGTGTGTGTGTGTCCATGCTTGCGTGTGTGTTGGTGTGTGTGCGTGCAGTTGTGTGTCTCCTTGCGATCACTCGTGAGTGTGTGTGTGTCTAGTCTTCTGTGTAAGCTTATCATTTTGTCTGTTGAAGGGAGGTTTGTGGGGGTGTTGGCATTTCACGATTTCAGTTACTGCAGCTCACCACCTAAGCCCCCATTTAAAAGGAAATGATGAACTCATCTTCCGCCTCGTTAAATCTGGGATGCTAATTAGGCGACAGACATGATATCGGTGATGGTCAAGACATAATTTCATTTTTTTTTATTGTGAAACCCCACTTTCTGCACTGTTGTTCAAATAATATGTTTTATTTAATGTAGAATAAGCTTCTGTTTTGTCTGCATTCATCAATTTTCGGTCCTATGGACTTCACCAAGTGACATCCTAAGCAAATATGTTATCATTAAAAAAATATATATTTGAATTGTTTTTTTGTATGATAATATATTAACTTAGGAGCTCGCAGGCACCGAAGACGTGGATGTCAATTAAGGCAGCCCCCCACAACTCTCTGATTCAGAGGGGTTGGGTTAAATGCGGAAGACACATTTCAGTTGAATGCATTCAGTTGCACAACTGACTAGGTATCCCCCTTTCCTTTCCACTTGGTGAACTCAACAGGACCAAAAATGGATGAATGCAAAAACCATGTCTCTGTAACTAACAAATACAGTCATGAGTGGTAACTCTACAATTTACTCAAAGGCAAGGCACTCCGGGAAATATTTGAATAATGCTTTACACTAAGCACTGTGTTAATTAATTTAACACTGTTCCAGTGTCTGTATAGGTCCAYAGACTCAACACGTTCAGTGTCAATTTAACACTCTGTGTTCATTTTTAACACCGGAGAATTTGCATTTGCAGAATGCTCAGATAGAAATGTATTGTGTAGATAAAAAATGACTGCCAAATATATTGGAAAAGTATTCATGCTATTTCTATAGTCAACATGCAGTTCCAGTTCCATTAGTTGAATGCATCCAATCCATTMGTTTCAGAAAAGTAGTCACTACCTGAGATTTGTATTCAAATATTTTTTTTTAAGTAGTTGCTTTCACATATCTGTATTCAAATAGTTTTAAAAAGTAGTTTATTTCTGAAATCTGTATTCAAATAGTTATTAAAGTAGTGATTTTTGGGGATCTCTATTCAAATAGTTGTAGTTACCTACAAAGTGAGTATTTGTTCCCCCAGAAAAAGTGTTACTTTCAACAAAGCATAGATAAAAAATATAGTTATCCCAGGTCTTGTGTGTGTGTGTGTGTGTGTGTGTGTGTGTACAATATGTCATGGTTGATGTCCCTATTCCTGGTCTTGACATTGGTGTAAACAGGGTTCTTGAACTAGTTACAAGAGGACTGGAAGCAGTCAGAGGCTCCATAAATCAACACACAGCAGTGTAAATAAATACATCCCCAATCCATCACCTCTAACTGCTGCATTTACACAGTAAACCGCTGGTGGGCTCCAGTAGGTAGAATGTGAAACTACTAGTTATGTATATATAAATAACGGTGGGAGGATAAGCAAGAAAAGCTATAATCTAATCTTCCTTTTCTCTTTCWCCCCTTACAGAAAAACCACATGACATTTCACATGTGAAATCAGCAAAAATGAGTTGTTATGATACGCACACAGTGCTTTTAACTTACATATTTGACTCACATGACTACATTGCGTATGTTTATTTATACAGTAATTATTATTTAACGTGCATTCCAATCTTTCTGCTACGCCTTCACTTGTGTCAACAACTGATTTAACCTGTGTTCCTACACTTTTGACTTCAAAGTAAATCTCAGCTTTGTTAAAAGTATACTCAAGAAAAACGATTATATTTATCATAGTGATTCTGGAGTAGCATTGAAACATAATATGCCCCACCAACATCAGACAACTATACAGAAAACTCTCAAATTGCTGAAATAAGTCAATTAAATCAATGATGAGAGTAGTCAGATGAATTTATAACTATATAAAACAGAAGTTCAGACTGCAGATGGCACACTTCTGCTATGTGCAGAGATGTATTATAGGTAAGAAAGGTGTAGGGGAATATAACAGGCTTTGTGGTGCAGCAGACAGATCAGTGCACCTGAAATCCAGTGATTGTGAGTTCAATTCTCAGACTAGGTCATATTTTAGCTGAACAGTGTACCACTTACTTTAAAACAACCATACAATTACTTTACTTATAATGGCTTGGGACCATCTGGGACCATCATGTGATGTCCTGATGACTGGTAAAACAAATGTCTTGAGAACATCTTTGAAAAATCCTAACATTCCTCACTCAGCCAGTTTATGCTTGATCTGAAAATGTGGTCAGAGGCTTTGTATGGAGGGTATAACAGAATTGTGGAGCCTCAGGAGGCATGCAGAGGCCAAATCAAGCTCCGTACCGCATCGCTGTAAACCTTTCACATTTTGTAACAATGCGGAGGGCTCCGTATAGCTCCGCATTGACATTATTGGTTGATGGTAGGTGGGGGCTGGAAGTCCTGTATAAACAGAAACTAATTTCCTTGGCAAGTTCCTTCACAACAGCACTGCTCCGCGAAGCACAAAAAGTATGTTTGCTCTGACTTCTGCGGGGGATTGACCATGCAGAGCCTTTTAGGGAAAAAACATGAATTTCATGTGATCACGTTTTCACGTGAAATGTCACATATGAAGTGTTCCAAAAACACATGATTTCACATGTGAAATGTCACGTGATATGTTCCAAAAGCACATGTTTTCACATTTGAAATGCCACATGTTAAGTGTTCCAAAAACACATTTTCCAATGATTTTCCACATGTAAAATTATGTGTTTTTTTCTGTAAGGGAGATGCCAGCAACCTGATTTTTTTTGTTGCTATACCACCAGGTCTGTGTCCATGACAGAGATCTGCCACAAATTTATTGGAAAGAATACATTTCTGCACTGTTAAAAGGTGCACAGAATCAAGTCAATAATTGTGTGATTAAGTAGCAGTGCTCAGGGACACTTGACGTTAAGTGTGCATAAATGCTCTGGGGATTTGAACTTGCAACATTTTGGTCTGGAGTGCATTAAAGGGATACTTCGGGATTTAGGCAAGGAGGCCTTTTATCTACTTCCCCAATGTCAGCAGATACCCATAGACATCTAGTCATTGTGCTAAYGCTAGCATGGGCTCGCAAAACTAACTCTAACTTCCTTCATACTAGACACAGAGACATAAAAAGGATATCCACAAGTTCATCTGACTCRGGGCAAGTAGATAAAGGGCCTCGTTGCCAAAATCCCGCATTATCCCTTTAATGTCTCAGCAGGGTCACCAGGTACATTTAAATGTAAAAAAACTTTTTTTACCAAGAACATACAGTATCAGTCAACCCAATTGAGATGGTTTGGGATGAGTTGAACTGCAGAGTGAAGGCAAAGCAGCCAACAAGTGCTCAGCAATTGTGGGAACTCCTTCAAGCATGTTGGAAAAGCATTCCAGGTGAAGCTGGTTGGGAGAATGCCAAGAGTGTGCAAAGCTGTCATCAAGGCTGGCTACTTTGAAGAATCTCAAATATAAAATATATTTTGATTTGTTTAACCCTTTTTTGGATACTACATGATTCCATATTATTGTTATTTCATAGTTTTGATGTCTTCACTATTATTCCACAATGTAGAAAATAGTAAAAATAAAGAAAAACCCTTGGTGTGGTGTGTCCAAACTTTTGACTGGCACTGTATGTCCWCATTCTCTCAAAAATAAGAGTACGGTTACGGTACAATGTTACTCCCTGGTGTACAAAAAGGTCATAGGAACATAGGAACTGAAGTTGGTCCCCCCTTTACTGCTATAACAGCCTCCACTCTTCTGGGAAGCCTTTCCACTAGATGTTGGAACTTTGCTGCAGGGACTTGCTTCCATTCAACCACAAGAGCATTAGTGAGGTCGTACACTGATGTTAGGCAATTAGGCCTGGCTCGCAGTAAGTGTTCTAATTCATTCCAAAGATGTTCAATGGGGTTGAGGTCAGGGCTTTTTGCAGGCCAGTCAAGTTTTTCCACACCACTCTCGAAAAACATTTCTGTATGAACCTCAGTCGGACTGCCAGATGGTGAAGCATGATTCATCACTCCAGAGAACTGTTTCCACTGCTCCAGAGTCCAATGGCAGCAAGATTTACACCACTCCAGCCGACGCTTGGCATTGTGCAAGGTGATCTTAGGCTTGTGTGCGGCTGCTCGGCCAAGGAAACCCATTTCATAAAGCTCTCGAGGAACAGTTCTTGTGCTGACGTTGCTTCCAGAGGCAGTTTGGAACTCGGTAGTGAGTATTGCAACCGAAGACAGATGATTTTTACGTGCTTCAGCACTCGGCGGTCCCGTTCTGTGAGCTTGTGTGGCCTACCACTTCATGGCTGAGCCGTTGTTGCTCCTAGACGTTTCCACTTCACAWTAACAGCACTTACAGTTGAACGGGGCAGCTCTAGCAGGGCAGAAATTTGACAAACTGACTTGTTGGAAAGGTGGCATCCTATGACGGTGCCACATTGAAAGTCACTGAGCTCTTCAGTAACGCCATTCTATTGCCAATGTTTGTCTATGGAGATTGCATGTTGTGTACTTGATTTCACAGCCGGATCCACTCATTTGAAGGGGTGTCCACATACTTTTGTATATATAGTGTATGTGTACCTGTGACTTTTTTTTACCCTAGGGATCAACACTGTACCCTAACATACTGTCCATGAACACTTCTTGTAGAGCTTCTTGTAGATTTACTGCATTTTCACCGCAACTAGACAAAAACCTCAAGGAAACCATGACACAATGTTCTAAGAACATTCTAAAAATGTTCTTGTGAACATTTCTGGAACAAACCGGGAACAAGATAAAACCTGCAGGGGACCATGACTGTTTAAATTGAATTAATGCCAATTATGCCTTTTAAGGTAAGATATTTTCAATTACATTTTGACACCTGGGTCTTCACATGTGCAAACATTTTGACACGTATAGTTTCATGGGATCACATCGTAAAATTTTGCATCCCCATGTTGTCACATTTATATCACATGAGATCATGTTTCCACATGTGTAGTTTCATGTTATCACATTGCACATGTTATCACATTAACTTCACATAAAATCACGTGATCAAAAGGGTCTGTCCGTTTACTAAATCTTTTTTCAAACTGCCCCCCTATCACATACCTAAACACTCAATTTCCTCTTCACCCTTTCTTGCTCCTCTCCTTTTTACCTGGTTCTAACATGCATAATATGTCCTTAATATGTCCTGATCTTGTCCACATTCTGACAAGATGAGGACAAATGTGTGTCCACATTTTTAGATGGGTGTAGACAACCTCAGGAGGTAGTCAGGCATGCATTGTGTCTGGATATCTTACAAGTCGCTTCGAGGCAAGCAACACTGAAGCATGCACGAGAGCACCAGCTGTTCTGGATGATTGTGTGATAATGCTCTCGGTAGCCGATGTGAGCAAGACCTTTAAACAGGTCAACATTCACAAAGCCGCGGGGCCAGACGGATTACCAGGATGTGTACTCAAAGCATACGCGGAACAACTGGCAAGTGTCTTCACTGACATTTTCAAMCTCTCCCTGACCGAGTCTGTAATACCTACATGTTTCAAGCAGACCACAATAGTCCTTGTTCCCAAGGAAGCGAAGGTCACCTGCCTAAATGATTACCGCCCCGGAGCACTCACATCGGTAGCCATGAAGTGCTTTGAAAGGCTGGTCATGGCTCACATCAACAGCATCCTCCCGGATACCCTAGACCCACACCAATTCACATACCGCCCCAACAGATCCACAGATGACGCAATCTCAATCGCACTCCAAACTGTTCTTTCCCACCTGGACAAAAGGAACACCTATGTGAGAATGCTGTCCATTGACTACAGCTCAGCGTTCAACACCATAGTGCCCACTAAGCTAAGGACCCTGGGACTAAACACATCCCTCTGCAACTGAATCCTGGACTTCCTGACGGGCCGCCCCCAGGTGGTAAGAGTAGGCAACAACACGTCTGCCACACTGATCCTCAACACGGGGGCCCCTCAGGGGTGTGTACTTAGTCTAATCCTGTACTCCCTGTTCACCCATGACTGCATGGCCAAACACGACTCCAACACCATCATTAAGTTTGCTGACGACACAACAGTGGTAGGCCTGATCACCGACAACGATGAGACAGCCTATAGGGAGGGGGTCAGAACTGGCAGTGTGGTGCCAGGACAACAACCTCTCCCGCTATGTTAGCACCAGGTATAAACAAGGCTGTTGTCTCGTCCCTCTCACCCCCCTGTCTCTTCCCTCTCTTCTCTCTGCCTCTCTCTCTGATGTTTCTCTCCCAGTCCCTCCCTTGATTGAAGCATCAGGAACTCTGTCATTCCCATCGCTTGTTTTTCGCCTCTCGAAACCACTTGTTTATTTTCCTCCGCTTGTCTCTCTCCGTCTGTGAATGACCTGTTGCCCTGCTATCACACATCTGGTTCTCTGACAGCAGATAATGACATGGCTTTGTTTTGTTCTGTGTGTGGTCGTGTCTGAGAGGAAGCTGCTGAGGCTCATTCTCATGCCAGCTGACTCTTGTTTTGCTGCTGCTGGATTGACATGAACTCTACCCGTGTCTGGCTAAATAGCTGAGCACAAACCAAGTTTCTAACCCTAGCCAAACAAACGCTACACACAGTCCCCCCCCCCC
>NC_036875.1:28530691-28542359 GCF_002910315.2 Salvelinus sp. IW2-2015
AAGCATTGCAGACATACGGCGCTGCAGGACACAGCATGCAGACATACGGGCTCAGACAAAGCATGGCAGCACATAGGGGCTCAGGCACAGCAGCAGACATAACGCTCAGACACAGCATGCAGACATAGGGCTCAGACACAAGCATGCAGACATAGGGGCTCAGAACAGCATGCAGACATACGGGCTCAGACACAGCATGCAGATATACGGGCTCAGACACAGCATGCAGACATACGGGCTCAGACACAGACATGCAGACATACGGGCTCAGACCAAGCATGCAGACATACGGGCTCAGACACAGCATGCAGACATACGGGCTCAGACACAGCATGCAGACATACGGGCTCAGACAAGCATGCAGACATACGGCTCAGACAAAGCATGCAGACATACGGGCTCAGACACAGCATGCAACATACGGGTCAGACACAGCATGCAGACATACGGGCTCAGACACAGCATGCAGACATACGGGCTTCAGGCGCACAGATCGCAGCACAGCAACAGATGTGATGATCAATGTTTGACTGCCATTTTGACAAATTAAAACATTATCCATAAATCTGTGTCTGAGCCCGTATGTCTGCATGCTTTGTCTGAGCCCGTATGTCTGCATGCTGTGTCTGAGCCCGTATGTCTGCATGCTGTGTCTGAGCCCGTATGTCTGCATGCTGTGTCTGAGCCCGTATGTATGCATGCTTTGTCTGAGCCCGTATGTCTGCATGCTGTGTCTGAGCCTGTTTGTCTGCAAGCCAAAGACAGATATACATTGTTAATCAAACGATGGGACAATTACGTTTTTGAACTTGAGCTGGAACTCACTCACCATAGAGAATGGTGACCATGGAGACGGGCATGACCAGGATGCCCAGAAGCATGTCAGCGACGGCCAGCGACATCAGGAAATAGTTGGTGGCATTCTGGAGCTTCTTCTCCAGAGACACAGCCATGATAACCAGGATGTTACCCGTCACCGTAACGGCGATGACCGCCAGGATCAGCAACGCTGCCCAGTTCTTGTCCACTGCCATCATCCCCGTTGCACACAGCGATGATGCCAGGATCCTCCCTTCCTCACTGTAACCCCTGACGCCATGAGTCCAGTTGCCTGATGGAAAGTAATTCACATCGGCATCTTCATTCCTGTTACACCCGTTTGAAAAATTCCTGCCTCCATTTCCCAGAAGTCCCTCTGACCCGGGAAGCCAAGGTTCAKGGTTAAAGGGCGGAATAGTTACAGCTTTGACAGCAGATGAGATCAACTCCGATACGTTCCCGTGCAGGTTCATTATGTCAGTTCCCATACACCTCCAGCACTTTACTTACAACAACACACTTACTCCTACAGGTCTCTTACAAGAGAGGAGCAAAAGGGATGTGTCGGGTCCTTAAAAGTCTACACATGGTCTCCACCATCGTGCTCAGAGCAACGTGTCAAAAAACGCCACAGAACAATAGAGGTCTATGACTTTCGCTCTGTTGCAAGTATCCCAAACCAGAGAGCAATTACCCTAAGCTCTATTTCTCACATTCATTCCTTTTCTCAGGTCCACATTATCACCTGTTGATCAGAGGTTGAATCCATTTGGATTCAGGAAAGTAGAATCATTAGAATGTGCTCAACTCTAGCATGCCAGTTTGGTGAGAAAGGTATCCACGCTGTCAGATGGCACCGTTTGCTCGGTTAAATCCTTACGTCATCTTAGCGATGGAGAAGATTAGACATGAGATGTGCGTGTGTGTGTCAGATAATCCTCAGGTGTCTTTGCTGCTCCTGCTAGGGTTTACAGCTGTGTGTGAGTGCTATGGAAATGATTCAGAAGCATGATGAGTGACGACAGGTGTCACACACACTATCTCTCTCTTTCTCAGTCACACACACACACATTCACACACATATACGCACACACACACACACACACACACACACACACTTCCAGCCAGGTCCGTTCTCTGAGCTGGGAGGGAGACGAGTTTTGCCAGATGTGATGGATGGAAAATCCTAGTTTGGGAAAAACAGTCACCCTAAAAACATTCCTCTACTTTTCTTCCATTTTTTCTTTTTTTCTTCCTTATTCCTTTAGCCCTTTAATCCAGCCTCAACAGAGCCTACATTGTTTTCTTTCCTATTTGACAAGTGACAGGTTCTCCAGGTCCCCTGATTATTAGGAAGTTCCCACTTCAGCCGTCAGTTACTGAGCAGTATTCCACTGTGTGCTGTTTCTGCTTTCTCACAGGCACTCACATACGCTCTCCGTGCCTCACATTCTCACTCTCTCTCGCTCTCTCTCGCTCTCTCACACACTTTKTGTTCTGTTCCCCTCTCCATCCACCTTTCTCTCCCTCCCTGTTTCACACTCTCTCTCTCACTCCCTCTTTCACTGCCCCTCCCCTCCCCTCTTTCAATGCCCCTCCCCTCTTTCACTCAATTTGCGTGCTCTCTTTCTCTCTCTCCCCCTCTCTCTCTCGCTCTTGACACAGTCCAGTTCACTTTAGGTCTTCCATGTACACACAGTAGCATTAGAAGTTATGTGAGAGCTCATAAAAGTACTGCTTTGAATTGATAAATAAGCTGAATCCAGGGAGCATAGTGTGCATACAGGGGTCCTTCTGAGTGCTGTCTGAGCACAATAAACCCCCCTGCTGTACACACCGGAGGACCAGTCTGAGCACAATAAACCCCCCTGCTGTACACACCGGAGGACCAGTCTTGAGCACAATAACCCCCCTGCTGTACACACCGGAGGACCAGTCTGAGCACATAAAACCCCCCTGCTGTACACACCGGAGGACCAGTCTGAGCACAATAACCCCCCTGCTGTACACACCGGAGGACCAGTTGAGCACAATAAACCCCCCTGCTGTACACACGGCAGGACCCAGTTGAGCACAATAAACCCCCCTGCTGTACACACCGGAGGACCAGTCTGAGCACAATAAACCCCCCTGCTGTACACACCGGAGGACCAGTCTGAGCACAATAACCCCCCTGCTGTACACACCGGAGGACCAGTCTGAGCACAATAAACCCCCCTGCTGAACACACCGAAGGACCACCTCTTTCCCCCCACTCTGGGGGCTTTCACACACTTGCTTAAGCAGAAACATGTAGGAGGACATAAAGTACTAACACACAACTGGGWCCTGGACTTCCTGACGGGCCGCCCCCAGGTGATGAAGGTAGGAAACAACACCTCCACGTCGCTGATCCTCAACACTTGGGCCCCACAAGGGTGTGTTGCWCAGCTCCCTCCTGTACTCCCTGTTCACATATGACTGCGTGGCCACGCACGCCTCCAACTCAATCATCAAGTTTGCAGACTGACATAACAGTAGAAGGCCTGATTACCAACAATGACGAGACAGCCTACAGGGAGGAGGTGAGGGCCCTGGGAGTGTGGTGCTACGAAAATAACCTCTCACCCAACATCAACAAAACAAAGGGGCTGATTGTGGACTTCAGGAAAGAGCAGAGGGAGCACCCCCCTATCCACATCGACAGGACCGCAGAGGAGAAGGTGCAAAGCTTCAAGTTCCTCGGCGTACACATCACTGACAAACTGAAATGGTACACCCACACAGACAGTGTGGTGAAGAAGGCGCAACAGCGCCTCTTCAACCTCAGGAGGCTGAAGAAATTTAGCTTGGCACCTAAAACCCTGACTAACTTTTACAGATGCACAATTGAGAGCATCCTGTCGGGCTGTATCACCGCCTRGTACGGCAACTGCACCGCTCGCAACTGCAGGGCTCTCCAGAGGGTGGTGCAGTCTGCCCAACGCATCACCGGGGGCAAACTACCTGCCCTCCAAGACTGTCATCCAGAAGGTGAGGTCAGTACAGGTGCATCAATGCTGGGACCGAGACACTGAAAACCAGCTTCTATCTCAAGGACATGAGGCTGTTAAATAGCCATCACTAGCACATTAGAGGCTGCTGCCCTATATACAGTTGAAGTCAGAAGTTTACATACACTTAGGTTGGAGTCATTAAAACTCGTTCTTCAACCACTCCACAAATAGCTTGTTAACAAACTATAGTTTTGGCAAGTCGGTTAGGACATCTACTTTGTACACGATACAAGTCAATTTTCCAACAATTGTTTACAGACAGATTATTTAACTTATAATTCACTGTATCACAATTCCAGTGGGTCAGAAGTTTGCATCCACTAAGTTGACTGTGCCTTTAAACAGCTTTGAAAATTCCAGAAAATGATGTCATAGCTTTAGAAGCTTCTGATAGGCTAATTGACATAATTTGAGTCAATTGGAGGTGTACCTGTGGATGTATTTCAAGGCCTAACTTCAAACTCAGTGCCTCTTTGCATGACATCGTGGGAAAATCAAAAGAAATCAGCCAAGACCTTCCGAATTAAACGAAATGTAGACCTCCACAAGTCTGGTTCATCCTTTGAGCAATTTCCAAATGCCTGAAGGTACCACGTTCATCTGTACAAACAATAGTACGCAAGTATAAACACCATGGGACCACACAGCCATCATACCGCGCAGGAAGGAGACGCATTCTGTCTCCTAGAGATGAACGTACTTTGGTGTGAAAAGTGCAAATCAATCCCAGAAGAACAGCAAAGGACCTTGTGAAGATGCTGGAGGAAACAAGTACAAAATTATCTATATCCACAGTAAAACGAGTCCTATATCGACATAACCGTGAAGGCCGCTCAGCAAGGAAGAAGCCGCTGCTCCAAAACCGCCATAAAAAAAGCCAGACTACGGTTTGCAACTGCACATGGGGACAATGATTGTACTTTTTCGAGAAATGTCCTCTGGTCTGATTACGGGGTGCTTTGCTGCAGGAAGGACTGGTGCACTTCACAAAATAGATGGCATCATGAGGGAGGACAATTATGTGGATATATTAAAGCAACCACTCAAGACATCAGTCAGGAAGTTAAACTTGCGCAAATGGGTCTTCCAAATGGACAATGACCCCAGCATACTTCCAAAGTTGGGCAAAATGCTTAAGGACAACAAAGTCAAGGTATTGGAGTGGCCATCACAAAGCCCTGACCTCAATCCCACAGAAAATGTGTGGGCAGAACTGAAAAAGTGTGTGCGAGCAAGGAGGCCTACAAACCTGACTCAGTTACATCAGCCTTGTCAGGAGGAATGGGCCAATATTCAGCCAACTTATTGTGGGAAGCTTGTGGGAGGCTACCCGAAACGTTTGACCCAAGTTAAACAATTTTAAAGGCAATGCTACTCAAACCACTATGAGTGTATGTAAACTTCTGACCCACTGGGAATGTGATGAAAGAAAGAAAAGCTGAAATAAATCACTCTCTCTACTATTATTCTGACATTTCACATTCTTAAAATAAAGTGGTGATCCTAACTGACCTAAGACATGGCATTTTTACTAGGATTAAATGTCAGAAATTGTGAAAAACKGAGTTTAAATGTATTTAGCTAAGGAGTATGCAAACGTGCGACTTCAACTGTATCACTGGCCACTTTAATAATGGAACACTAGTAACTTTAATACTGTTTACATATTTTGCATTACTCATCTCATATGTATATACTGTATTCTATTCTCTTCTACTGTATCTTAGTCTGTGCCGCTCTGACGTTGCTCGTCCAAATATTTATATATTCTTAATTCCATTCTTTTACTTTAGATTTGTGTGTATTGTGTGTATTGCTATAAAATTGTTAGATATTACTTGTTAGATATTACTGCACTGTTGGAGCTAGAAACACAAGCATTTCGCTACACCCACAATAACATCTGCTGAACACGTGTATGTGACCAATAACATTTGATTTGATGTGACACATAAACACAAACATAACATATTTAGATACATACTCTAGCATACATACATGTATGCACGCATGCAGGCAGACAGGGACAAGGAACACAGACATTTCTCTGCAGCCAACCGCATGAGCTTGAGTCATGAAAGAGATAGTGGTAATGCCAGGATAAAATGGGATTAGGATGATAGAGATAAATGATTGAATGAGCCAAAAAAGGAAGAGAGAGAGAGAGAGAACAGATGTGTCTTTGGCTGACTGTACGTGTGTTGAACCTGAAAGCAAGCATTATACAGAATCTGTGTATCTAATGGGGGCATTATTTACGTAAGCCAGTGTGGGGTTGAAAGGTGTTTCTGTTTTGTATGTTAGTGTTTCATGTGTCTTAAGTAGATTCCTTCCCATTTTTACATTTGTCATTTATCCAGAGCGATGTACAGTTAGTGCATTCATCTTAAGATAGTGAGGTGATATGTCTTCTCCTGTCACTGTACTGGAGATTTATGATCTCCCTCATTAGTGGAGTAGTGAATAAATACAATGTTGTATCAACACATCAGAGCAGTGAAATGTGTTGTTTTACAGGGTCAGTCATAGTAGTACAGCACCCCTGGAACAAATTGGGGTTAAATGCCTTGCTCAAAGGTATATTGACTGATTTTCCCCTTGTCTGCTCAGGAATTTGAACCAGTAACCTTTCGGTTAATGGCCCAATACTCTAACCACTAGGCTACCTGCCACATAGTATTAGTAGGAGTCATGGTAGATACTATGAAGTTACAGCCAGCACCACATAACAGAGATGACTCGGCTAGTTTGTTTGCCCTTTCAATTAGCTATATGCTAATTCATGTAGCAGAGCGCTTTACTGTAGCGGTGTTGGCGTGAATTAACGCTGAAAAAAACCTGATATGAGCGGAGGCTGCTGCCTGACAAAGATACTGTAGCTGCCTACATTTACACACACACGCCAGACAACACACACAGGCACACACGGACATACATGAACATACACATCCCCACACACACAAACACATACTGTAGTGGTAAAACGTTGCAGACAGACACATTCACTATATTACCACTTTGACAGTCAGACACACACTCAAAGCACTGTTAACATAACAAGACTATTGAATGCTTCTGCAGGGAAAGCATAAATCATACAATTCATACACAGCTGCTGGTCATTGCCAACAGAAGTCTATCATAACAGAAGTCTATCATAACAGAAGTCTATCATAACAGAAGTCTATCATAACATTGCAATGTCAGCTACAGTGCACTACGGAATCAACTAGAAGGAATATTGAAACCGTAAGCCACAAATTCCATTGATAGAGGTGACAGCTGAGAGTGTCCCAACCAAACGTATCCTATAGCTTGGCCCTGCTACCGCTGAGCTGGGTCACTTGCTGTGATTCCTATCGTACCAGTCCGCTCCTCTTACTGCTCTCTCACTCCTCTTTCGCTGCTCTCTCACTCTTCTCTCACTGCTCTCTCATTCCTCCTTCACTCCTCCTGGCCAAATCATTTATCCCAGACAAGGGAGGTCCATTCATTTATGACCGAAGCGCTTAATAAAAGTGCCAATAAAATCAAGCATTCGTGGAGATTTACTGTGATCGAGTGAAATAATGGAATCCTTTTTTATGATCCACCCAAAAATTATTCTAATTGGAATTTATTATTTTTCCTCCCTCTGCCATTTTTATAAGCGCTCTATATTCTAAATTGTATTATCTAAAGTCCAAGTGGGCCGGGCTTAGTGACTTCCTCATGTCGTAAGCCACATGAATTTGATTGGCATCTAGATATCAGATATTGGATTGGGCAGCGAAATGAGATCCAGCTCACTGTTTGATTGAATTACATGTTAGACAGATGAAATAAACAAAGCAATTAACAAATGGAAATACAAATTAAATACATTTTCACCACCAATTATCAGACTCTTGTGCTWCTCTAGGGCTCTTAAAATGGAGACTGAATAATGTGTCTGAGAGTATTTAAAACAGCACAAGGAAATGTAACTTTTAAACAAATGAGTCAGGCTACTCTGTAGTCGTGTTTAATGTACATTTTCATATAGTTTCGAAGATATTTGTAATAGCTACAATTTAAATTATCTCACAGGTTGTGAACGTATACTGTATGTCTTCAGAATGGTGCAAATGTCTCTTTTGGCACCTAGCTAATGAATACTAAGGTGGTAAAACAGCAGATGGGACAAAGGAGAATATGTGAGGCCAAGCTTAATTTTTCACACTGGCCAGACAGGCTATGCTCTCACTTGCTGTTCGGCAAAGGTCACACACACACACACACACACACACACACACACACACACACACACACACACACACACACACACACACACACACACACACACACACACACACACAAATAAATACAAATAGTCTAACAATCAGGAAATTATGCAAATATCATTTTTTTTTTTTCTTTCGATATTCTAAATGTGTTTTTATTAACCTTCATCTGGCCTTTTAGAGAGAGGAAGTCATCCAACCCCACTTCCAATTGTCATATTAATGGCAGAGGGCTTGATGGAGAGTTCCACGTTTACCATCACACCTTACCTCACTGTCTATCCTACATCAGTGTCATTTCAGATTATATGGAAGATTAACTATAGTAAACTACTATCTGTACTGTATTTTACTGTAAGTCTGGACACAAGGATGTTGCTCAAGGTACTGTAATCAATATGCATTCCCCCATGTGTTACAGGTCATGATGACAGCCCCATGTCAGACATAACAGGTGTTCTGTTCTTGGGCTCATCTTTCAGGAGGCAGGTCAGGTGGCTCAGAAATATTGGTCAGTAAGGACAGTGATTTTCCCCTTTTTTGCCTACTGAAGCCTACCTCAGATAAAACAAATGTTGAGTGGATGACAGAGAGAACAGAGATTGGCTCAATAGACCATAATATTCATGTTGCTGACTGTAGTCCTAAACAATGTCCTCCATCAACACTCCCCTCCCTTCTCCACAACACTTCATCTTGATAAACAACCTGTCCTCGCTGTTCACAAAGACAGATACAGTCATCCCTCCCTCCCTCCCTCAACCCTTCCTCTCTCGTTTTATCTGCTTACACCATTAATAATGTGCGGATATACAGAAGTGATCGATAGCTATGAGAGGAAAAGGAAATAAACTGATGTCAAAAGTCAAAGGTCACCCAGTTAAAAGACTTATGTAGATAAATCATGTTGTTCTCAATCAACAGTTACTGACTGTGCTATGATATAATTCAATGAGATGAGAATGGAGGAAAGCAAACAGATGTTAAACCCCTGTAAAGGTCAAAGGTCACTGTGATCCATCACATCCCATTGGAAGGCTGACTGATCTATATCTCACAAGAGTTATAGATGGACATTGTAAACCAACAGTAACTGACTGGTTATCTAGATGTCACTGATCTAAGATACTATGCTACAGAGTGGCATTTCCATCCATATCGACATGGCCACAGCGGAGAGGGTGAAAAGCGTGCACATCACTGACAACATGAAATGGTCCATCCACTCAAACAGACAGTGAGGTGAAGAAGGCTAAAGAGTTTCCTACGGACGTGAAGCTTGGCATTCAGGCCAAAGATTTCAATCTTGGTTTCATCAGACCAGASAATATTGTTTCTCATGGTCCGAGTGTCCTTTAGGAGGCTTTTTGGCAATCTCCACGCAGGCTGTCATGTGCCTTTTACTGAGGAGTGGCTTCCGTCTGGCCACTCTACCATAAAGCCCTGATTTGGTGGAGTGCTGCATAGATGGTTATCCTTCTGGAAGMTTCTCCCATATCCAAAGAGGAAATCTGGAGCTCTGTCAGAGTGACCATCGGGTTCTTGGTCACCCCCCTGACCAAGGCCCTTCTCCACCGATTGCTCATTTCGGCCGGGCGACTAGCTCTAGGAAGAGTCTTGGTGGTTCCAAACTTCTACCATTTAAGAATGATGGAGGTCACTGCATTCTTGGGGACCTTCAATGCTGCAGAAATGTTTTGGTACCCTTCCGCAGATCTGTGCCTCGACACAATCCTGTCTCGGAGATCTACGGAGAATTCCTTCGACCTCATGGCTTGGTTTTTGTTTCATCTTATACAGACAGGTGTGTGCCTTTCCAAATCATGTCCAATCAATTGAATTTACCACAGGTGGACAACAATCAAGTTGTAAAGACATCTCAAGGATTATTAATGGAAACAGGATGCACCTGAGCTCAATTTCGAGTCTCATAGTAAAAGTTCTGAATACTTATGTAAATAAGAATGGTAGAAACTCCCCAAATACAGGTGTGCCAAGCTTGTAGCGTCAACCCAAGAAGACTCGAGGCTATAACCCGCTGCCAAAGGTGCTTCAACAAARTCCTGACTAAAGGGTCTGAATACTTATGTAAATGTGATATTTCAGTTTTAAATGTTTAATAATATATATATATATACTGAACAAAAACATAAATGCAACTTGTAAAGTGTTGGTCACATGTTTCATGATCTAAAATAAAAGATCCCAGAAATGTTCCATATGCACAAAAAGCTTATTTCTCACATTTCTTTATATCCCTGTTAGTGACTATTTCTCCTTTGCAACATTATCCATCCACCTGACAGGTGTGGCATATCAACAAGCTGATTAAACAGCATGATCTTCACACAGGTGCACCTTGTCCTGGGGACAATAAAAGGCAACCCCCAACTTCATTTTAGAGAATTTGGCAGTACGTCCAATTGTACAAATTACCTCGACTAACCTGTACCCYGCACATTGACTCGGTACCAGTACCCCACTGTATATACCCTCGTTATTGTTATTTTATTGTGTTACTTTTTATTATTTGTTACTTTAGGTTATTTGGTAAATATTTTCTTAACTCTTTCTTGAACTGAATTGTTGGTTAAGGGCTGTCACGCCCTGGCTTTAGTATTCTTTGTTTTCTTTATTATTTTAGTTAGGTCAGGGTGTGACATGGGGAATGTTTGTGTTATGTCTAGTTTGGGTGGTTATATGGTAAAGGGGGTGTTGGGTGTAGTGTATGGGTTTGTGTTGAGTGAATGTGTCTAGGTATGTCTATGGTTGAGTGAATGTGTCTAGGTATGTCTATGGTTGCCTGAGTGGTTCTCAATCAGAGACAGATGTTTTTCATTTGTCTCTGATTGGGAGCCATATTTAAGGCAGCCATAGGCATCATGTATTTGTGGGTAATTGTCTATGTCTAAACGTTAGTAGCTTGTGTGTGCACTTTCGTTTTGTAGCTTCACGGTCGTKTGTTGTTTTGTTAGTTTGTAAAGTGTTTGGTTTCGTTTTCTTCTTCTAAATAAAAAGAAGATGTCTTATTTTTCAAATGCTGCGTTTTGGTCCTCTCTCTCTCCCTTTGACGATCGTGACAGAATTACCCACCAAACAAGGATCAAGCAGCGTGATCAGCGGCAACAGGAGCAACGCAAGGAGGAATGGCAATGGGAGCGTAATCTGGACTACACTACATGGGAGGAGATCGACAGATGGGCGATCGACCCAGGGCGAATGCCGGAGCCCGCCTGGGATTCTCTGGTGCAGTGTGAGGAGGGATACCGGCGAATGGAGGCAGCAAAACGACGCGGTAGGAAGCCTGTGAGTCAGCCCCAAAAATGTCTTGGGGGGGGGGCTTAAAGGGAGTGTGGCGAAGTCAGGTAGGAGACCTGCGCATACTCCCTGTACTTACCGTGGAGAGCGAGAGTACGGGCAGACACCGTGTTACGCTGTAGAGCGCATGGTGTCTCCTGTACGTGTTCATAGCCCGGTGCGGGTTATTCCACCTCCCCGCACTGGTAGGGCTAGATTGGGCATTGAGCCAGGTGCCATGAAGCCGGCTCAACG